>NW_018128246.1:55418-119428 GCF_001952655.1 Monopterus albus | reverse complement strand
AGATCGGCAGACATAAAGGATGTATTATCAGGCGCCTGGAGCTGCACGACGGGGGGTTCGCCCTCCAGGGGAACCTCGCTGCACGACGTATTTCAGAGTTATGCAGAAATGTCATCATAAAGAAACTGTGAGCATAAAAATACCACAAACCCACACATTAATTCAACACCAAGCTTCAAGAGGAATATTTTAAATTAGTTTGATGCATTGCATACATTTGTGTATGCAGTCTAAAATACAAGCCTGATAAATAAAGATGGTTATAATAAAATATAAATCCCTTGGTGCTGCAGAAAAGAAATAAAGTATGATAACTTGGTTACATTACACAGACACACACTTTAAAGTCTCTAGGGGGATATTACAGCAGTGTTTTCTGACAAATACACGTGTTTCCTCCAGAAAGTCACTTAGCTCTGCACTCACCCCAAAAAACGCTTCGCCTTCCCGCCCTCTCGGAAACCAAAACAAACCGCTGAAGAAATCGGTTTTTCCGATGGAGCTGCAGGAGTCTGGGTATTAGTAAAAATAAACCAATAAAGAGATCTTCACCGTGCCATAAAGGCAGTACCAGCAGCGTGAGCCATTAAAAATCTCCCAAAACATCAGTCTCCTCGGTGGATCTTCACTGCATTTATGAGCCAATGACTCTGCGCTAAACTGTGAGATGTGCGGGATATCTCCGTAGGTCCGGTTTGAGTAGAGTCCCATCCGTGAGGTGGGTCACAGTGTGTGCATGGTGAAGCAGCTTGCAGCTTTTTGAAGGAGTTTCAACCTCTTTGACTTTAGCTCTCCGACATCGGCGGCAGGACAGGCCGTGCTGTCCTGTCTGCAGCCCTACTTAACAGTACACTGAAATCCCAATGTGATCTGGTGATCCGCAGCGCGCTTTGAAAAAACGGACGAACACGTTCAGGACACCCGATCTGTCAAATACAACGGCCTATATATTGCTTGTATTGACACATGGGTGCGTTAGCTGGCTGCGGTGAGAAACGGCGTTTTGTTCCATCTACCGGTGCTGTCTTTAAGTGCTGCGGGACATTCGAGTTTCAGGAATTGAGCGCACAAGAGAAAACGTGGAACATGTCATGACAAGTTCAACTTCGAATTTAACATCAAGACAACTTAAAAAAGAAGTCAGCCAGACATTAAACATTTAAGACTATTGTAAATAAACTAAATAAAGAAGACTTAACCCCACCCCCCAAAGCAGCTTTTTACCACATTAGTCTTTCTCTGTGGATAGAGTTGCTCAGCTGTTGTGTTGCGATTTCTTTTATTTTGAAGAGAAAAAAAATCAGGATTGAACAATATTGATTTCCTGAGTGCGATTGTATTTTAGGCTTTAGATTGAGTTTGGGAACTTTAAACACATTTTGCCATTATGTGATTTAGCCTATGTGTAGGCCTATTTAAATAAATAACCATCACCTCTCTGTGTTTTACTTTCTTTGTTCAGACTTTATATTATGGAGAAAGTCTTGAAGAAAAAAGTCTGCTAATCGACTACTCTCGACCAAAACAAATAAAAGCACTGTCGTCATCTGAAATATGATCTTTGGAGAGGTACATGAAGGCAGCAGGAGCCTAGCTACACAGCCCGTGCTACAAATAGCGTCCTATCAGTGAGAAGAATAACCTCTGTCTGACCAATCCACTGCGAGGAAGGGTGGGGCTTGAAGTGAACAACCAATGATCTCCAGGACAGCCAGCCGCGCTCCCGTGGACGAGGGTTGTTTTTGGAAGTGCGCACGGCCGACAAATCAATACTTGTTGCGCATGCGTGGCAGCAGTACAAGCACGTGGTTGAAGAAGCATAGGTCTACAAAAAGAGTTGCTTGGGCTTCATGTCTTGGTTTATGTCCTGACATACAGTGTGAACTGTGGAACCTTAATTCCACAGACATGGCTTTCTAAAGTGTCCAATCAATAGTGTGCCTAAGTTAGTTGATGCTCCTGACCACAGCCTAGTGTGCCACAGGATCTGAATACTTTTTGTAAATGAGAGATTTCAGTTTTTGATAATACATTTGAAAAAAATGTCTAAAATATATTTGCACTTTGTCATTATGAGTCACTTGAGTGTAGACTGACGAGATAAAATGACAATGTTTGCTATTTAAAATTACAAGAAAGTATACAAAGAGTGAAGGTATCTCAATACCTGCTGTCCTTTATAATAAAACAGTCTGCAATTTACGAGTGCACATTTCTTGTATGAATCAGGTGCTAACAAAAGAAACAACCTGTCCATATTGATACTTAAACTGTACAGTGGAATAAAACAAGGCTTTGGGAAACTAGGGAGCAACAGCTGGGCATTTCAAAGCAAAGATTTTCTCCCACACAAAGTAATAGCCACTTAGTGTATAACTACAACATATATTACATTACAATAAAAAGAACACAGAATGTGGGTGTTGATCTCATACTTTCACAAGACAAATTTCGCACCCTTTCCCCCAGACGTCAGTTTTATACACCGTATTTACAAAAATATTCTGAGTATAATTCATTTTTTTCTGTAAAATGCCCAACTGTAATAGCATTCTTAAGATTTTTCTCATTAAACACATTTAACTGTATATGCTGTTACTCCGAGACTTTTATTTTGCAGTTGTGTGTAACAATAGATGCGTACAGCAGTTAAAGAAGTTGTCTTTAACCTTCCTGTTGTGAACATGCCAGTTGAAATCTGACTCACAAAGAGACTTCACAGAAATGTTAAGGAAAGTACAGTGTTTTTAATGAACGTCTATTCAAATTTCATGGCAAAAAAAAAAAAAAAAAAAAATCTGCAAAGAGGCAGTAAGTCTTTAATAACAGCAAATAAATGCTTTGTTCAAGTCAAATCCTTCACACGACAGCAAAATAAAACTGCCCAATCAAATGAAACAATCTATGGCGGGTCAAACTGAAAGTACAACCGATGATTTTTTTTTTTCTCTTTCAGAAATGTTAACTACACAATTACTGTAAAGATTTATATTGACCAAAACATACAAAGTGAAGTAGTTCCACTGGAGACAACTCAAACAAGATTAGTGTCTGATAGAAATGTAACATTCATTTTACAATAAAAATATCTGCACAAAATCATCAAAAAAGGGGGGGAAAAAAAGCTCAAAATAAAAGGATAACGCAAAAAATAGAAAAGTTTGCTGTTCATCTTTTCAATACAGTCACAAATCACACAACTGTGGCAACAAATCTCTTTAAAATTTACATAATTGAAATTTAAAGATACCCACCCGTGATCCCTCCCACCCACCCAGCCTTGATTGTGTTCACTTTTAAGAGCATACACTGTGAGTACAACAGATTCCCGACTAAACAAAAGCTGCACATCAAATCTTGGATATCAAGACTATCAAAAAAGGCACAAACAGACAGGTTGCACAAAGAACTCAGCAGAAGCTTTTTTTTATACAACTAATCCGAGTAAGGTTTCCAGTGCCCTTAATCTTCTTACTAAACCACCCCACCCCACAAAAAGACTATCTACAGGCAAGTCAAGTCCCGGCAGGCACCTTGGATTACAAGTCCCATTCCGATTAATGTAGAAGCAAGTGCATTTAATAACCGAGTGACAGACAAGTGCGTACAGTGAGTGTGAGGGGCACTGGGACAGACAAGCCGTAACCTCACGTCCGCGTCGGTTTGCAAGTGCAAAAGCTGTCATTTTTCATTTCTGCAGCGGTGTTTTGGTCAAAATGTTTTAAAACCGTCATCCAATAAATTAACTGTGTGTGGACGGAACCAACAAAACCATTTTTTTAAAGGACGCGCACACACAAAAAAGACTTTTTAGATTTGTTTCTGATAAAATGTACTTTTGTAATGATTATATGGACTATGGACCAAGTTTTAAACATTTAAGTTGAATGTGTTAAATTTAGAAACATTTGCTGATTTTCTGAGGAATTTATTTCAACTGACCAACTCACATTTAAACTTCATTAACTATAGAAAACCTTTTTTTCTGGTACATTTAGAATTGTATGCCTTCTTGCAGACAATGTGCACATTTGTGCACATTCATCTGCCCTGCTGTGCACTTATGTGGTCTTAGCAATTAATTAGAATTCCTTCGTCCAATTTAACATTAAGGATGCAACAATTAGTGGATTAATCTCCAGAAATTATGAAAACTAGTCCATTATTTTAATAATTTATCAAAGTATGTTTTGATGTTCAAAGCTTCTCTAAATGATGAATTCTTAATATTAATACAAAGAATTAAGATGAAGCTCTGGAAACTTGTGATGGGCATTTTCATAATCTTCTGGCTTTTTTTTCCCCCCTCAAACCAAACGAATACACGGTGAAAATAGCTGATTAAACAATGAAGAAAGTAGTTTGTTGGCTAAACATCTCACCTGGCTGCAGTCATGCAGGACGTGTACTCGAGGTGCATCAGTACACTGAATACACTGACTGATTATGGCTTGACATCATTTCAACAGAGCACCAACCTCTCCTGGCCCCTACAAATCCACTCAGGCTAATATTATTTAGCCAGGACCGAAGTGAAACTGTGGTTGCTCTGCTTTCCGAAACAGTTTGTATGACTCAAACTTGCTTTTCTGACATGGATGTAACACTAGAATAAAAATCACAAGTTGAGTTTAGCTTCTTTTATAGATTTTAAAATCAAACTTCATACTGTAAGTGCCAGCAGAATCAGACTCTAAAAGAATCCATTCAGGTAGATTTGGACTTTGATCTACTTTGTCTTGTAGTAATACTACTGTGGGTTGCTAACACATTAGTATTAATACAAGCTTTTCTTCTGAATTTGCAGTATTGTAATCTACCCAGGCTAAGAGCAGATACAGATACAATTCCTTTCCCTGGAAATACCATCTTCATATTCGGCAGCCTTTAAATCTGCAGCTACTGACAAGCAGTGCAGTTGTCTGCTGGTACAGACTCTGACAACTAATGTGCAATTTAAAGCAAAAAAAAAAAAAAGAAAGAAAGTTAGGACCAAATGGAACGCATAATCTGATGCGTTTGAGCATTATTTCAACTGTATCATGTCTGGATCCCTTTTCTGGGGTTTAAAAAACAGGGTGTTTTTTTTTGGTTTTTTTTTTTTGTGATTGGTATAAATACAGATATATGGTTGTTCTCCTGTTTGCAACCACAACTAGATGTCCTACCATGCAGATGGAGTTTGGCTAAAAATGAGGAGATTTTAATTAGTAGAAATAAACAACAAAAAAAACAGATGAAGAGAAGGCTGAAACAAAGGAAAGAAAGAGGGCAGAAAGCACCATGGGATTAAGAAGTGTGACATACCACAGAAGGTACCGGTAAAACAGAAGGAGCCTGGGCACTCTCCCTGTGGATCTGCCCGGCTTGTGTGGCACTTAACATCATCGTCTTTGTATGCAGAGCTTATAACAGTCATGCAAAGGGCACAGTATTCTTCTAACAAGGCGAGAGAGAGAGAGGTTAACAGAGACTGGAGAAGAAAAGAGAAAACACGGAACAGGAAGAAAAGGGAGGCACAACAACACTTCCTTCAGACAAAACAAGTTCTGCGTGATAACTGAATTCTTGTCGTAAAGTGGTAAATTTCCCCCTGTCTGACACTATGATAATGTGCATACAGAGCTGTATGAACCAGACAGACTTTTCCGTTAGTCTCCCATGGCTTAGGCAGAAAGTGATTATGAATCCTTTTTGCCGCACCTGCAATTTGGTGCATTCCTATACAAACTAACATCTTACTGAAGCTGATGAGAAGTGAAAACGGGCATTTTCTTTTGTTTTTAAGAAAAACAAAAAGGCTATAAACTCATCTAATTCACCTTCCTTCATCACTCTTGTCATTAAAATATCTTAAGACTCTTTAGACTATATTTATAGATGTATATATTCATATTTCAGTATTTGCATTTGGGCCGTGTGTGTGTGTGTGTGTGTGTGTGTGTGTGCGCACGCGCGCATGCTGAAGATTAAAATACAGGGTCTTTAATAAAATATAGATCCTCAACACCAAGTGATGGCTTGTGGCCTCTCTGGCTGATTATGTGACTTCATTGCATAAATCTGTTTTGTTTTTTTTCCCCATTTAAGATTTAATTCAGGCTTTTCTTTTGTTCAAAGATATACAGAGAGAAAACAGACAAATCTTGGTATCCCTCATAACAGTGCAACAAAGATAAAAAAAAAAATTCAAGACCTTTTTGTTTTAAATGCTGGATGATTCTTATATGTAATCTACCATTGTTTGTGCAATGTAGACAAGAGTTATCACCACAACAGCTGCACCAAAAAACACAACAGCTAGCTGTCCAGTCATCTGACTGGACATTAAAAGGTCTTGAATAGGAACAGCCAGAACCAAATGCCTTTGAGACACACAAACAGTTGTTTATCTTGGCTTAAAACTCACTCCTCAGCCCTCACTCCTCACCTCAGAGAGAGAGAGAGAGAGAGAGAAAAAAAAGAGAGAGACCATATGACTGATTGATTCCTGACGCCATTCCTGAGCAAAGTGGACTTGACAAGTGAGATCCAAGGAATCCAGGTGATGTTAGCAACTGGAGAGGGAAATAAAAACTAAAGCCAAAACACAAAAACAAAAAACAAAACGGTGTAGAGGCGGGGAGGAGCAGTGGCAATGGAGAAGCCAATCCAGATTCATCTGGAGGGAGAAGAAACAGTGACGATATAATCAGCTATTTAATGTCAGAATTATAGACATTTATATAAATTGTGGTTTGTTCTGCTGCCCTCTGTTGTTGGCTGTTTATGAATGACTTTACATTTGTTGTTGGGACTCAGCTTTCCAACCTTGTTCTCCCTTTTATCTTGCTCTAATGCATTTGAATCCTTCCTCTATATGTGTGACTGATGTGTTTTGAGTTTTGCCTCGTGTGGTTGTGTAGCCTGTCCTCCCACCAGGTCTTTGGAGTGGAGGTCGTGTGGAGGAGGAACCTGGAAGTTGGCTCATCCTCCAGGGTCGTGTTCTTCAGATTTATTTATACAGTGCTCTTCATATGTTACACTATCCAATTTTTGTCATTGAATGTCCATACTGTAAACCTGCTATGTTGATTTGTTCTGTACAAACAGCATCTATTGCACATCTGTCCGTTGCTCTTTCCTGAGGGTTCTTCCTTGTGTTTTTTGGTAAAGCCAAAGGTCTAAGGACATAAGGTGTCATCATGCTGTACAGATTAAACAGCAAATTTGAGATTTTGCCACTGGGCTACACAGGTAAACACAGACTGAACTATATGTTTAATACTGAGGTTGTAGTGAGAAGTGGTACAGTACTGCATTACATTAAATGTTTGATATTCTTCCCTCATGTTTGTAAACAGGATGGGTAAAATATTCGAAACACTCCTTAATATCCAGTTCAACACCACTGCAAACTACAACCATAATAATAAGTACATTTGAATGAACACATCTCTGACCATGTTAATCGAAACTGAACATTAAATGTAGAATTTATGGCTGAGCTGCTGTTGTGCGTAGCTAATAAAGTGGCCCCCGAGTTTTTTGGCATCTGAAAGGTCGGCACAACACGACTTGTATTGACAATAATGCTCAGTGCGTGCCAAATAACTTTCAATGCGACTTATGATGTGAAGACCTTTCAGTTACCTAAATTATAACGTTCATCAATTAATAATAATGCTTTAACAAAAGCACAACAGCCAGTCACTGAAAACAACTTCAGGCACTGTACAAGGCCCTTGTCAAGATTGTTTTTCAAAATGCCTTAATTTTGGTCATGACATTTGTTGTAATTTAAGGGACTGTTGTGTTATAGGCTGCTACCTCCAACCACAACAAAAAGTTTGTTTTCTAATAAAGGGGTGTATTTGTATATGTATTGTTCTAAAATATTATTTCAATATATCCATAATTGGCCTCAAAAGCCCATGGGACTATTTTAAAGGGGATTTGTGTAAGAAATTCTGTTAACCTTAAGAATCCAGAAAACAAAATATGAATATGAAATATGTATTATTAGTGGTGCATAGAGTAATGTTGAAAACAATCCGGACACCCCCGGCCTCTGTCTGTGTTGTCTATAAACTGGTCATGGGTTTAAAGGGGCTGTTAATGTCTGGCTGGTCTTTCTCGGAGGGAAATCCACCAAGACTTTTACATTGCTAGTATGGAATAAGAATAAGTGCAGGATTATTAGCATGAGCTGTGCCCACCACTGTGGCTCAACAGAAGTGCGACACCTGCAGGTTCTCTAACGTAATCGCCCACAAACTGTTTCGGGGACAGGTGACACCCCCCCCACCAAGCAGGTGATGAGTGCAGTGCAGTGCAGAAACACCACAGCGACTTACATCTTTTAATAATAAAAAAAATAGATGACACCATTTAACACTTTAAAAATTCAGTTACACGTCTGCACATAAGAACTTCTCAAATTAGTGCTAAATATTGGCTTTATCTGATAAATCTCTGATTAACTTTGGCTTTTACTTTGATCCCGGTAATGAGGAAATGATCTTGTTAACATATTAATTGCAGTCTTAACACAGCTGCAAACTCTTAATATTTATGGAGTTAAAAAATTTAACAGACAATACAGACATATAAAGTGATGAATTAAGATGTGAAAATACATGTCAAAGCTGCAAAAGCGAACTGCAGAGAGCAGCGATGTGCTTTGTGCAGCTCTAATTAAAGTGATGTCACACTCTGTTCCTTCTCAGTGGACTCGTGTTATGCATCGAACCACTGCAGAGAGGAAACACAGTAATTACACGCGCTGGCACAAAGCGGATGATGGGCAATAAAACGTAGCACTAATAGTTATTATCACAACAAGAGACCTGTCAGGGAACAGCTGGTTGTTTGCAGATACTGGGGGGAAAGATACTGTGTGCGAGGAGTGTCATTAGTTTGGGAAATGATAATGTTATCACCTGAAGTATTCCACTTTTTTAAATTGCATATTGCTTCCAAAAGGGTTTGATTAATTGCTATATGCCTACAGGACATTGTTTTCCACATAGGTTTTAAGGCAACAAAATAGTGACATTTTGTACTTACATTCAACATCCTGAAGAAAAACTCCCTCAGCTTCCCCCACAGAACTCGATTGCTGTCACAGCAGAAAAGCTTCTGATATTGAATTTAGATTAACATACGATTAAAAGGTCTTCACTTCAATTCTGACTAACAGGGGAAATCCGGGTTGAAAGTACTTGGGGGGCTGTACCACAGACCCATATTCCGTTACCGTAAAAGTTAAGGTTACAAAACTTACATCAAACCGTCACTCCATTTATGTAAACAACCCTTAAAAAAACATCTATGCGAGGTTTTGGATGCATCTGGCGATATTTAGCATTTTGTGATTTTAAGTGTATAAAGCAAAAAAAATGGAGAAGATACTTTTTTCTGGTTTTATTTCTCGGAGCGTACATTTACAAACTGAAACATAACATCATGTAGACCCGTTTGTTGGTTAAATGTCCATACCTGCTATTTGTGGTTGTATTTTGTGAGAGCAGGGTCTAAGTTGCAGGAGAGCACCAGGAGGTGATAGTACAATGCCAGCTGTTGGATGCTAAGTTACCATGATTTGTTGTGCCTGCACAGTATGCCCAGACTGAGGATGAGGAAAACTAATATAAGCGTGAAAGACCCACAAACATGTCCATCAAGCAGCTGTGGAGGTTAAAGGAGAGATCAGTAGGGGCAGCAGCGGCAAAAGACTTTCCACCCTGCGCTCAGCTTGTAACACCACATTACTGTCCTAGATTACTGAGTAACGAAACGCAAATGAAGCATTGCTGTTGTTAGACCACATCAAGATAATGTTAGCTAGCTAGATACTTGAATTTTGAAGACACTGAATATTAAAAATGCACTTGGGCTGTTTGTCACTTCTATAGTCTAGCCTAAAGGTTTAGTCTACATGAACGTCATATTAAATGTGTGTGGCCTGGCCAAGACTAGTTATAATGACTAGAAGTGTAGCGCAGAGGATCATTACAATCCTTGCACACATCTCCACAACAGAAACAAACTTTGTTTACCTTTAGCACTTTAGGATTTCTGTGCTTTTTGATGGGTGGTACTTTCGACCCACGACTACTGTACTTTTGACCCAATGAGTAGGGACAGAAGTACAGTCGTGCGACTTGTATTTAAAGTACGATTACTTTGTGGTTGTACACTTGTCCACATCTATGGATATTGGTAGATGACATGTGTATGTGTCCTCAAATGAAATGTGATCAAAGAAGATACATTCGTTTTCACACAATCAGGGTAAAAGTAAAAGGTGGTGCTTTCGTCTTGTATCTCCCCTATAGTTTATATGGGATTCATATACATATTAAGCTCCCTAACAGACAATAGCTAATTATACAAAGTGGAGAAAAACTGACACATCCCTTAATAAAGATTTACTTTGCAAATCTGCAAAGATTCTGAAATAAAATGTGACACTTTGATGTTTCTGACAAAAAAAATCTTCATATCACAGATGGTCAAGTGCTTAAGAGAAAACCATTGCATTCATCTGATTTCAAATCAAATGTCCTTCCATCTAATGTCATAGTTTGTAAAGAAGGTATGTAACCTCACTTTAATGCCTTTAATCATATTAGTTGCTAGTCCTGCCTCCAGAGACTGAGCCACAGCTTAAAACTATCTAAATATAATCACAACTATAGAACTGTGCCAGGCTTTGCTCTGGATGCAAACTGACAGCAACAAAGTACAACTGTACTTGATGGTGCCAGTTCAGAATAATGTTTTTTTTTTGTTGTTTTTTTGTTTTTTTAAGTGGTTTTATCCTGGTGAAGTGCCTCTGCTAAATTTAAATTTCTACCCAAGTGTGAGGACTTTACTTTAGCTCTTATGTGGCAAGTTGTTAAATTTGACCGTAGTTTTTACAGCTGTAACACCACTGACTCGCAGCTTTATGTTGAAGTAGCTTTCAGGATGGACACTCAAATCTGTTTTTAAAGCAGCGGAGGCGGGAGCATCTGACTGCAATGAGTATCACCCTCATGTTTTTGACCCTGAAAAACTGGCTGTTTAAGAGACTTCAGTGCAGCTAATGGACCTGTCCTTCTGAACATTGTCCCTTATGCTGTCTTTACTGAACTGCAGTGTTACCTATGTGAGATGTTAGGACCTGAAGCCGGGCTGGAAACGTGCAGTTTCTTCAAAGATGAGCTCCTTCAGTGTCTCTTTGGGTAGGTCATCCAGCTCCATGTCAAACTTGAATGGGGCCTCAGCAACAGGCTACACAGCGCAGCAGAGAAGACATGATGATGTTAATGTACAGTGTTGGAAAAATTACCGAATGGGTCTACACAGGTCCAGGGGCCCTAGAAGGTTGTGTGCCCCTGTGCCAGATTCTCTTCTTAAACTGTATCAATAATTCAATAAATCAACCACAAAGAGACACAAAGAGACTAAAAAGAGAAGCAAAATGACAAAAAAAAACAGATGCAAAACTACAGAGAGACAAAATCACACAGAAATAGGAAATTACTATAAGGACAAATTATTATAAAGAGATGGAAAACAACTATAAAGAGGAGCAGAACAGCTGCTAGGAGGCTGATAATGACTGCAAAGAGATGCAAAATGACTTAAAATAACTGTGCCTTGAACCATAAAAGGAGGGGTGGGGAGGCCAATCTCATGTCTGTGGCCAGGGACAAAATTTGTTTATTTAAAATTTGAGGAACAAAGGAACAGATGTCAAAAACCTCAGAGTAGGATATCCATCCTCATTCTAAATGGTTCATACAGCAGAGGTTCACACAGCCCAAGATGATCATCTCACCTCATCTGTAGGGTCGTAATATTGTTCCAGGTAGGGGTGCGCCAGAGCCTCCTCCACCTCGATCCTCTTGTGAGGGTTAAAGGTCAACATCTTGTCTAACAGGTCCAGAGCTGCAGCACAGATAAGAGAAACACGGGGAAATTGACATTTAAACAACACAGAGGGAGGTAATTAGCACTGATCATTCAGGATGTGATGTTGAACAATACACCGGACTGTCCACAAGAGGGCGCCACAACACCCCGTAATGCTGCTTGGAATAATTTTCATAGAGAGAACTGAGATTTACAGTATATTTTCTACAGCTTACTTATTTAAGCACATCGTTCTGTCCAAGACTGGCTTATTAAACTGGTGTCATTCATTAAAACATGTCTTTTTTGGTGCAGTCCTTTACTAGCCAACTATGGACTGGACATCGTTAAATTATCTGTGTGTATTTTATAATTCTCCAGTGTGTATATTTCTGGACTGTTTTATAGGCAAGCTCTGTATGTGCACTTTGTAGAGTTGCTGTATAAAGGACAGAATAAGGTAACTTGAAATAATCAAAATGTTACAATAATCTTAAACCATGAAATCAAAGCTAAACTGGAGAAACTGTATCTATAGTCCACCCTCAGAGTAAGAACACTGTGCTTCTTCAGATGTCCAGCAACTTGCCAAACTAACTAGAAATCTGTATGGCTTCAGCTGCACCTTCAGTCTCATCCAGGACCCTGTCTACCCTATCACTAGTATCTACTTAGTTGACATTTCAACAGATGAGCTGTTTTTATTATTTTTTAAAGAAGCCAGATAGATGTCAAACAATCTGAAAGGTAAAACAATATATATATTTTTGATTGGCCCTCCCCTGTCTGAAGTGCAGTCTCAAGTATTTATAATATTCTAGAAACGATGTGTAGGAACCGTGTTTATCGATGTAGATGTTGCCCAGGCTCTGACCTTTTGGATCAGCATTGGGGAAGAGGCGGTTCCATGGCACTTTGCAGCGCAAAGGGAGTGACAAGAGATAGTTTCTGGCTTTAATGTTGATGATGCAGTTGAGATCCTCCTGAGAGGGTGAACCCAGGATCCCTGAAGGATAAACAGAAGGTTGTAAAGTAGTACTTTCTGATACTGTGTATGACAGTTGGCAAATGCACCACTCTAATTAAAACACAATGTCTGCTTATTTGCAGTTAAGTCTTCAATTATGTGGGGAAGTTTTCTCAAGCAAAAATTACAAGTCAGAACATACAACAATGTAACAGATGGGAGAACCAATATGTGGTCTAGCACCCAGACACAGAAAGCATGACTTGATAAATATTAACAGCTACAGTATCTATGGATTGGCACCAGGAAGCTACAGCTACTGACTGTGTGTGAAGTTTTAGTTCAAGCCTAAAGTTATCAAACCATTTATGTAAAATGAAATGGCATCAACTTAAAGAAAACATTTCTTTACAAACAGTATATGCATCATTTCCCACATAAAAAGGTACTGATTTTTACAACCCCATTTCCAAACGCTGTGTAAAATGTAACAAAAAACTGAAAATCATTAAAATTTATCAAGAAATGCATATTGTTTATAAAAATAAATTTAAAATGTGACTGGAATAAACCTTTAAACTCTAAAATGTTCTGAAACCACCCTCTTGTTGATAGAATCTAATTTACTTGAAAGCAAAATTTACACAAATGATAGAAGGTTTGATCATTTGTCCACTTAAGCCTTTGGTAACTTGCACGTTATCACAAATATTAATGAAGATGTCCAACATTTTTTTTCCACAAGAAACATCTAACCTTCTCTGTAATAAATGACAAAAAACATATAGCAACTGAGCAGTTCTTTAGGGTTCACAGACTGTTTTTATGACAATACTATAGTAGCAAACAATCCTAGAAAGGCTGGATATAAAAGACATTTTTACCCAAAATGTGGTTGAGCTGATCCAAGTAGTGCTTCCCAGGAAAGATTGGCCTGTTTGACAACATCTCAGCCAGGATGCAACCCACTGACCAGATGTCTATGGACTTGGTATAGCCCTGAGAATAAGGGTCACAAAGGTACAGTCATGGCTACAATACAGTATATTTAAAGTCAATATTAAAATCATTGATGCACAATTGGTGGCATTAACACAACATGGATGCAAACAGCATTGGGTTCAGTCTAAAAATTAGACTGATAGTCGACATGCTTGGAACATATTCAAATAAAATGCAGGCCCGAGGTCTGAACCCAAAACATGTGCCCTGGCCATATGTTAAAATATCCAGGTAGAAAAACAAAGAGAAGCAAACATTGCCTCTGACTGTTAACAGTGTTAACATTTTACAGCAGGTGAGGACACTCACCTTGGAGTTGAGCATAATCTCAGGTGCTCGATACCAACGAGTGGCCACATACTCTGTTAGGAACCCAGTGTGATCGTGGTCAGGGTCAGCCACACGAGCCAAACCAAAGTCACAGATCTGCAGAAGCACGAGTGAGGCAATGCAGCAGAGGAAATGAGATCATGGTTTGCAGGACTGTTTTGCACTTGTTGGGGGGGTGCTATGTGCTTATATTTGTCTTCATGCGGTCCTCCTCATACATGGCAAGTTCAGTAATGTGTAATGAAATGCTTGTTCGCACATTTAGTACGTTTGTTTTTGTTAATAAATCCTTCACAGATGTGTGTTTGACAGACATTATTTCTCTTTCAGACACTACCTTGAGGTCACAGGTGGTGTTGAGCAGAAGGTTGGAGGGCTTCAGGTCGCGGTGCAGGACGTTGGCTGAGTGGATGTACTTAAGCCCTCGTAGGATCTGGTAGAGGAAGTAGCAGATGTGGTCGTTGCTCAGATGTTGAGTCTTCAGGAGTTTGTACAGGTCTGTCTCCATGAGATCCTGGACAATATATCTGCATGTCTCCAGGTTAAAGAAGATCATGGAAACAGCTGTTTTTATGTTCATAATGAGCAATGTTTTAAATATTTTACTTTGTCCTATCCAGGTTCGGTCACAATCCACAATTTTATGTTTATTTTTAGTAGAAAGACTTAAGAGCTTCACTGTGAGGACAATCTTGAGCATAGATGAATTTAATAAGATATATGTTATTGTTACTGATGTTGTGGACTTTTGGCCCCCGCATTCAAACCACATTTAGGTTTCAGTGGCACACTGAAATTTGTTTTGTTAGCATTAACAAAATAAATATATATATATATAAATATAAATACACATAAAGCCATGCATCATTTAACTCGGACAGCTAGTTTGATTGTGGTGTGACAGTCGGCTGGCTGAGCCAGGAAAAAGACAAACCTGTGTGGCCAACTTCTCAGGTGTCATGGTGGTGTGATGAACTTGTTCTGCAAGATACTTCATAACAGGTCTAACCAATGTGTGCCCAACCTGAAATACGTTCTAGTAAAGAAATGCTCTTTTCTTGCGAAGAAAGCTATTTTTCACCCTGGAAGGTGTATTGTTATTGTTTGGGTGAATGCTCACATTTTCTGGCAAGCAGGAAGCAGTGAGCTGAGCAGCTGTAGGCTTCAGTCACAGTCTTTTAGGTAAGGCTGCCTGTACAACTACATGCACTGCATTATGAAACTGACAGTGAATATGGACTCAACCGGTTTGTTACTGTTGCTGCTGGGCTACAGTGAGGAGGGTCCCTGCCAAATATATGGTGACAGGTGGCTATTATGTAATAACTTCAACTGAAATCCTGTATTCCACTGCAAATGCTGGAGTGTAAGACTGAGTGTAAGACCGAGGCATGAACATTTCATTTAAAATCAAAAATTTATATCAGAACAAAAAGTACAAATGCTGTAACTGTGAAACAAAAAAAAATCAAACGCAAATATCTTGGCACAACAACTTCAAATGCCAGAACATTATTAATGCCATTAAGACCCATCCTGAAATATCAGTCACACCATGTCTCAGTTAAGTAAAGTGTAGGTAAAAGGATACACATCCTTCATCTGGTCAATGGTTGGTGTGCGGATAATGTCATTGATACCGATGATGTTCTCGTGTTTGAAGCGCAGAAGGATTTTGATCTCTCTCAGGGTGCGTTGACAGTACGTCTGGTGCTCAAAAGGGCTGATCTTTTTTATGGCCACACGTATCTTGTTGTCCCGGTCATAGGCAGAGCTGGGTTATTTAAAAACAAAACAAAAAAACTCAGTGTAGCATTACCAAAACACATTTTCTCCATTATTACCCCGGGCATCTCCTTTGAAAGAGTGATGCTCAACTTTACCTTCCTGTTTTGCACAGACCCTTCTGTGCTGAACCTCATCTTTACTGATACCCACATCCTCTGCTACACAACAGAATGGGTTGGCAGTGACACACATCAACATAACGCTGCCTATAAACCTGGGTAGACGTTGTGTGGTTGACCCAGTTTTAGATCGCCACCTGCTATTTTTAGAATTGGACCAAATTACTGAAAAACTGGTTGCTGTTTGATGTGTAGTTTGGGGCTGTCATGACATCAGATTAATCAGTTGAATAATCTCTGATCTGGTTCTTGGATGATTAGCTGGATTTCTGGCATTTCAGGAACTTTGGTTGCCTGTCTTGGCAGTTTGAGCAGTTTCACAGTCTGATTTTCCGTTAGTGTGAGCATAAAAGTTCCAGGTTCTAGTCATGCAGAGAGATCTATTAAAATGTGTAGTGCAGTGTCTTTACAGATTCATCTTCTCCATAATGCTGGGATAACACACCAAGCTGTACCACCGGCAGTTGTGCTTAGTGCTAAAGCCTGCATGCTGTTAAGTTCACAAAAAAACAGAATGGAGATTTGCTGCTTTGCCCAAAGTGCACTAAGCACCCGTCACTTAACCATCACCTCTGAAATATTTTAAAATGAACTGCTGACAGAAAGGAACAGAAAAATCAAAATTATATCTTGCTGTGCAGACCATGCTTTACTGACCAGCAGCAGCGAGGCCTTTGCCTCAGGGATAAATGGTGTTTCCTTCCTGTGGTTTGCCAGTGGAAAGCTTTTAATGTGAAGTAGTAACAGCAGGAAATGTTAAGTTCGCAATAGCAGTATCTTAACGTGGCAAATATGCCTCTGAAACAGGGGAGCACAAAACAGAGGCTGCGACAGTATCTGTCAAGAACAAACGTGTAGGAGGGGTAACAGAATTCCAAATCACAGAAGATCTGCATTACATCCTTCAAACACCTTGACGCCCCAGGGACCTATACACAGGTCCTCTTTGTGGACTTCAGCTTGGCGTTCACCATCATCCCAAACATCCTCCACTCCAAACTGACCCAACTCACTATGCCTGCCCATGCCTGTTAGTGGATCGCTAGCTTTCTGACAGACAGGAAGCAACAGATGAGCCTGGGGAAAACCACATCCAGCACAGGTACCCCCCAGGAATGTATGCTCTCCCCACTGCTCCTCTCCCTCTACACAAATGACTGCACCTCAGGGGAGCCCCTCCGTTAAACTTCTTAAATTTGCAGGCAACACAATGGTCATCGGTCTCACCTGAGACTGTGATGAGTCTGCATACAGACAGGAGGTTGAACACCTGTGGTGCAGTCACAACAACCTGGAGCTGAATACGCTGAACAGTGGAGGTGACCGTAGATTTCAGGAGGAGCTTCCCTGCCCTACTCTTTTTCTTCCTATTTTGAATACACACAATTTTTCTTGTTGCCTTCTGAAAACACATTGACAGCCACTGTACCGGAATCAAATTCCCTGTGCGTTCAACATACTTGGCCAATAAAACCAATTATGCTTTGACTTTACTCAAGAGCAACTACTTAGCTGATTTGTAACATTTTTCTCCAATAGCCTGCTTGAACCCAGACATCGATTTAGCTCAATGACAGTTCACTTGAGTTCAAAAACGGGGTCCACAATATAGCAGGTCAGCAAAGTTATGGAGTGAAATTGTATATGATCACACCATGCCACTGAGGGAAATTGATGACAAAACCTGTACGTCCAGATGAAGATAAACATGTTTTACTATTGTTGTGTCAAGTATAAAGAAATCTTTAAAAGAGCTGGGACAATAAAAATGTGCTGTACTGTGGGCTAGAGCTTGAATCACAACCTCTTTGTTTCAAGGATTAAGATTTTACACATTGTTTGATAAGTCAAGTGAAAATGGGACAGGACGTGGTGTCTCTCAGCTATACTACCCCCCTCCATGACACTCTGCTGCCTACAGTGCTTCTGTTGTTATTGCAGCTTTTCTAAATCTACTCTTTTCACAAGTATGTGTTGGTCATCAGCTATCAACATCAAGAAAAAGGCACTCCTGCGCATGGTCAGATATAAACAAGAAAGAACACCCAGATGGCCTTTGGTATAACGAGATCAAATGAGAAAAATATGGTGTTATGCATGTTTTCTAGCCTTTCCTCAAGGGATGATGCCCAACATTTAATCTCCATCATCAGGCAAAACGTGTTCATGGATCTGTATCAGTTTGAGAACACTGGATTGTTGTTTACTCTTTTAACTGTGCTGAAATGGAAGTTTTAAGCAGATGACAGGTTCAGGTGTGTGTTTTGAGAGTCTGCCACATTGCCTGGAATTTTATTATGATGATCGAGTTATTTTTACCTAAATAACAAACAGAACTAATGAAAGGAGTTGCTGTTTTGCATGTGTAAAAATCTGTGTGTCTACATCCAACAGACTAATTGTTCAATACAAATGTAAAACCAAAATCCTGCTTGTGATGAGACACCTCCTCCATACCAAGGAACTCAGTCCAGGTACAGACATGTCTGCTGTAGAATTTCAGGCTCTTTCAGGCTTAGTAGCTGTGTCTACTTCCTCATACTCAGTCGGAGATATTCTGAATTCCCACACTAGTGTCAAAACATGCATCTTCCATGCCAAATTTAACTCCCAAAACTTGTCGTCCAAGTATTGTTTTAAATGTATTAAAATGGTAACAAAAAGATGTGTGTTGCCTTCAGGTGCTGTGGAGTTACATGAACCCGATTCTTGATGATTAAAGCACACTGAGGTTTAAATGTAATGACAGAAAGTCTATCACGAAAAATGTATAGTCTGGTGTTTGTACAAACTGGCCAGACATCTTCAGTTCAGAACTGACACACCATAACCAAGTCCAACTCACCAACTACCGCCAAGGAACACAAAAATTTACTGCTGCTAGCTTCCAAGATTTTCTGAATCTCTAAGCCATCTGATCGCAAACTGTTGCTACTTGCTGCCATTTGGTGCCACCACAAACCCCCACCCCCCCAGAGCTGTACTTCAGGATGACAAATTGAGAAGACTAGCAATATTAATAGTTTCCTCAAGTTCTCCAGCTCCATCATTTAGCCAAGCATGGTTTTATTTCTGCACATCACAAAGAGAAATGACTGAAAAACACCCACACAGTATGACAAAATAAGAAAACGAGTTGCTATAGTGATGAGGGTGTAGGGACTGAAATGTAAACACAAGTGTGCCAGCCTTCTGCAGGGGAAATATGAGTGACCTTCCTTTCCACTTGTGTAAGAGGAGTGTGTGGGAGGAGACAGTTCTCCATGTAACTGTTCTACACCAGCACATGCCCTTGTGTACAGAGACACAGGGAGCAGACATACTGAATCTTCAGACTGTTTTAAAAACAGCCAATGGTATAGCCTCCACCAATTTTTGACAAAGCTCAGTATTTTCTCATGGATGATATAAACTCCCATGCATAATATCTTTACAATGCAATGCGATCTAGTGACTGTGAAGGCCATAGCAGATGATTCACATCATTCTCTTCCTCAAACCATTCAGTGACCCCTGGTGCCCTGTGGATAAATGGGGTTATTCAGGTTCTTTCTTTAACTTGTCACCTGTCTGTGCACAGTTTACTTAGGTGTGCCTAACAAACTTAAGTTAATGCACTCCATAACAGAAATAACACAATCACCTCTCTATATAAAGCATTACAGTTGTATACGCAGTGAAGTTACCCAGTTTCCTGATGTGCTGTGTTCAAGCTTAAATGGGTCAATAAAAAGAGGAATACTCCACCAGTAGCAGTGTTTACTGCTGAGAGAGGTGAGGACAATCTTAGCTCATGCTACATTTCACCACGTTTACTGAAGCAAGCCTTCAGTTCCTTGTCCGTTTGTCCAGGCATGTAACAGAAGGAACTTTTGAGGAAGTACAAAGTACACAGAGATGAAAGTGTACTATCAATATATGCTTGTCTCAGCATACGTTGTCTCGACCTGCTCAGCCTCATCACTGCACTATGGGGCATTCAGGACTTTTCAACATAAAGCCAATATCCTTATCTATTATTTTTATTGATATAACTCTGTAAAGAGTGTTTGGAAAGACCACACCTGGCTGGGAGGACTGGCTGTTTTATTGCTTGTAAGTAGAGGTATTGTTAATCGAGTAATAGTTTAGCCTAGTTTGACAGAAATGCCCAACATCGACTGATTCCAGCTTTGAATATATTAATACTTTGTTTTTCACAGTCTTATATGATAGCTAACTAAACACCTTAAGGCTTTGGGTTTGTAGTTGGACATAAGCAATTTAAAAACTGTCAACTTAAGCTCTGGAAAAATTGTGGTTTGAAAATAACTGTCCTGCAATCCTGATCTCTTAGTAACTTTAGGTAAATTACTTGCAAAGTCAGTCTCTTCCAGGGTTGTAAACATATTTAGTATCAGTGAATGTGCAGATTAAATTCCCGATTAATAGATTATTCGTGCCTGCAAAATGTCCAAGATGACATTTTCAGATCTCTTGCTTTGTCTGATCAGTCATCCAGGAACCAAAGACATTCAGTTTAATATCATGTACAACAAAGAAAAGCATCAAGTCCTTACATTTGAGAAGCTGAAATCCACCAATGTTTGGCATTGTTGCTTACAAAATGGCTAAAAATTCTTGATGATCAAGATAGTTACTGATTTTCAGTTGATTAACTGCTGCAGCTCTAGTGTCTTCTTTTACATCTGTACTGCTTATAAACTGCATATGTATTTAAAGTTTTTTTTATATCCTTATTCAATACAAGAACATTTACCTGCATGTATATATTTACCTATGTACACTGGTTGATTTAAAGTTCATGTTATTTTTCTGTTCCTTTTGCATTTTGCTCTATTAAAGCACTTTGCAATCTCTGCTTCTGATAACTGCTACATAAATAAAAACTTTATTGCTAATATTATACAACAATCTATAAGAACCCTATTTCACATCTTTGAAGGCATCATTATAAATGTATTAGTGTCACAAAGTTTCTTGAAATTTAGCCGCCATATCGATAAAGAAACTTGAGAAGAGCTGCACTGTGGTCTCTTGTCTACAACAGTGCATTTGAAGACAATCTGCTCTGCTTTTCCTGTTTCCTCTGCTTCTGCAGTATTTTCTGAGCATGCTCAGTGTCCAGGAAGGAGCATGAGAGGGGGAGTGAAGAGAGAAGAGGGGGGGGGCTCTGTTTCCAAGGAGATGGAAATACAAGGCTTTACACTGCAGCCACTGAGTTATGCAATAGGGCTGTTGCCATGACAATGTTCAAGGGCTTGGGTTGAAGGAAGAAGGGGAAAGCTCACAATGCAACATCTAATAAGAAAGAGCAGATATGAATGTCCATGCACAAAAAAAGCGACGTCACAGAGTCCAACAGTTTGCAGAGAAACCCAATAGGTTGGAGGGACAGGCATTGAACAACACTAACAGGCCAGTGGACAGCGAGTGTTGTTTGCTACATTAAAGATGCATTAACAAAGGCTTTCCACATGGGCTGATAAACCCAGTGACAATGGGACCGGATGTAGTGTCTCTCTGCTATACCCCCCTCTATGACACTCTGCTGCCTACAGTCCTCCTGTTGTTATTCCAGCTTCTCTATCCTGTGTTGTCAAAGTACAGTCTGTAAATTAGCCCCGCCTCCAACATAGCCAAGGTTAGAAGAAGTGTTTTTCCAACAGTAAGCAGCTGAGAAGAGGCATTGGTTAGGCTTTTTGTGACATTCTTTCTTCTGGAATGCGTTAGCAGACCTAGAGATCCACACATGAGAGCAACAGACTGAAAAAGGCTCTGCACACTGATCCGAGTCTCGGTTTGCTTTGTTGAACAGATTTTCTCTGGCTGAACAGATTTTCTCTGAGGAGAGGCCGTAAAAGTCAATGTGTGGATTCTACTTTGTTCAGTTCGTTTCTGCTGGGAGCTAACGCTAGCCAACAGCTATCTGCAGATGTTAACAGACTTATTAGCTGTTACTGTATGTAGCTATATGGGATAGAATTTGCTTTTCAAATTATGCATGATGCTGACACCACTGTTATTGGTGCAGGGTTTTTATTATTCCCGCTCAACTGTTTTGGACATGTACCTAAAAATATGTGTCAAAATAGATGTCATGTTTTTGTAGTTTTGCATTTGCTAATAATTTGCCTAAGTCAGAGCACACATGGAGAGTAAACACAGGTTTGCTGACTGAGGCACATCAGTGGTGAAAGCAGCGCAACACGAGGACAAACTATAAATACTCTACTGTATTCTGACATACAGAAGCCCTCCTAACAAAATGAAATCTTTAATTTTTTTGTACCACTCATTGGAGTGGTGCACAATTGCCCACACGCAGGCGCTGAACAAACACTCAGATCTCTTTGAGCTCCTTATCAGAACGGCTGTAAATTCCAGCACCAGCTGACTCTACATTCAGTCAGATTTGCATAGTACTGTTCTGCATACAAAACTCTGCCAACTTATCCAATTAATACAATATCTAATAGAAAAATATATTGTGCAGTCAGCAACATGCAGTCATTTTACATAAATTAAAACTTAATCTGACCAATACAACAACTTTGGCACTGGATCAGTGTCAATTGCTCACCTTGACCTAAGCTTCTTTGTCATCACAATTATGTATTATCAAAAGGTCACAAAAAAAAAGTTTTAGACACACCACAGCTGAAACAACTAGTCAATCCACAGAAAATTATTCAACAACCTGTTTTGATGATTGTTGTTGTCAAGTAATTTTTCTTAGTAAAAAAAGTGCACTAAACTGGTCCAACCGCTACTTAGTTTTGTCTTTAAACGTGATATTAAACTGAATCTCATCTTTCAGCTCCCCCTCAGTGGATCACTGTAACCCGTATATGTGATTTGGCACATATTTTATGCTCGATACACTTCCTGATGCAACCCTCCCATTGTATGTAGCTTGGGACTGGCATGAACAGCGTGCTGGCTTGTGAAAACCTATTTTCTGGAATTACATATATACCAAACATTAAAAACAAATTTGACAGGTTAATCATCAATTAAAATAACTGTTAGTTTGTTAAATGAGTTTGCAGCCTTAACACCATAAAATGTAGAATGTAGGAAGGCCGTTTTAGAGTTTGTCTGTGATGTAAACTTATGCCTACATTAGCCCGACTTCACTTAAAGACTATAGGACTAATAACACTTATGTGTGCTGATTTCAGCATAACCTCTGCATGCTCTTTGATAGCAAAATGAGTCTAGGAGATACCATCAAAACCATCCGATCACTTCTGCAAACTTCTAGTTAATATCTAATTCTGCAACATAAGGTTTATGCTCATTTTAATTACATTTGCCAAAAAAAAAAAAAAAAGAGGATGCAGCAAGTGAAATGCCAACCTGCAACATCAATGCTCCAATAAAATGCCGGTGTCAGATCCTGATGATGCACAGCAAATTAAGCTTCAATGCAACAAACTGCTGCATGCATGAAGGTTTTACATGCTTGTCAAACCACAAGTCATTGGACCCGTCTTGGCAGGCGTAATCATCCAAATTACATCTCCTTCTGAATTGCACAAGCGGATTTCAGAGTGTCAAGGCTCTCATTCTCTCTCTCCCTCCCTTATTGCCTGTGGAGTGGTGGTACTGATGTCAGAGGCAGAGGGGTTGCCATAGAGACGGGCGCCACAGTGGCATTTTAAGAGGATGGTTCATGGCAGGATGAAGCAGAGCATCAGTACAGGCTGAGAATCAGGAGGGTCAAGAAGTCAGAATCACCAAGAGGAGAAAGGGAATGACAAAACAAAATTATTTAAGACTAGAGATGTGTTAACCATGTTATAAAACATGCATCAGAAGTGGCCAGTACTAATGTTTCTTTTGGTAAATGCACTTTGCTGTGAAGAAGTACACTGTATTTCTCAAGAACTAGTTAAAACTATAAAATTTTGTTCAAATAAAATGAAACAATTAGTTAACAAAAAACCTTAGCAACTTCTCAAATGTGATGATCTTTACAATTTCATGATATGGCGGTCATATAACTATGAGCTGCTGTGAACTACAAAAACATAGTTCACATCAAGTGCACTTTTTATGCCTGTGTTTCAAATGGCATTACAATGCAAACAAATGTTTTAAATCAGGTAAAAATATAGCAACAAATCAATTGATAGTGGTTTGTCATGGCGAGAAAAGAAATCCTATTATTTACAGTGAACTTGGGATGTGTGAACCACATTCACTGGATCCTATCTGTTACAATACTGACCTTAAAAGGCAGCTCAGGCTTCGGCCATGGCATGACCGGTCCACATCAAGCACAGTTACTTTGTCAGTTTCATTATAAGATGTAGGATTTCCTCTCATCAGTAACATTCGTTCAGTCAAGGCGGGGCACCAGCTGAGTGTTACTGCCATGGCTGGCCTCATGTTAGCTTACATAAATGATTCAAATGAGACTTTAAATTTGGGGAAAAGATACTGTAGCATTGGCATTGGATCAGTATCCTGTATCAGCAGATATTAGAACAGATTGTAGAGATGCACCAATCCAATGTTGCAATTAATGAAATTTGATCTAAAACAACAAACTAGAATTACTGCTCAGTGATTATACGCCTATACCAGCCAGTCAAATTCAATGGTTACGTCCCTTTGACCACCAAACTCTAATCAGTTCATCCTCGATTCCAACTGGACATTTGTCACAAATTTGAACAGATTTCCTCAAGGCGTTCCTGCGATACTGCGTTCACAAGAATGGGCCGGGCAGAAGGACAGACATACAACCCGAACACATAATGCCTCAGGCCCTGGCTATTGCCAGTGCAGAGGCATAACAAACAGAAATATATCCAAGCAGAAGCAATGAGATGCCATTGCTTTTCTTCCATTGTGCCACAGCTACCATCCATCTTTTTAGATATAAAACTTTTTATAAATACAAGCCACTTCCAGCAGCATTTCTCCATGATCTCTGCTGAAAGTCAGAGTACGCCACAACACCTTCTGATTATCACCACAGAGGGTGATACGGTATCTTGCAATTGTGTAAGCAGACAATGTGCATGAACTGAGGCTTGAATTAAGGGGCTCAGCGCAGTCAGTCCGCGCAGCCCTGACCAGCCGCACAAGCTCTACCATCAAAAAGATGTTACTGAAAACAAAAAGGCCTCCTCTGAAAACGACCCAGACACGCCTCACTCAACCGCTCTGACCCTACAGTCAGATGCACAGATTTTGTACTGTAACAAATCGAACCCCGACAGTAAACATCATCAAAAAGTAAGTCTTTAACGTGAACTTGCCTGTTTTATAAAGCTGTTTTTTCCCCTATCATTTTGCAAGAATATATTTTATTGTTGGAACATGCATGGCTACAACTTCATTAATTGATATTTTCTTATTGTTTAAACCTCTGTGTTATGTGGGTTAAGCATAAGATTTAAATAATGAAATAGCATTTCTACTGCAACTCAGTGCTTGTTAAATGCAACCCAATGGAAAATGTAACACCTGTACATAGCAGGGCTCCAGATTGCGAGTGATCAGTTGCATTTTGCAACCAAATGTATTTAAGGTGTGACAAACTTTTTCAAAGGTGTGGTGTGATGGAAAAACAAACATCTTATGCACAAACGATGCCCTCACTGTAGAAACGGTGGACTGACGCAACAGTCTCCATGATACAGTCATCCCAATGTTTATCTGCAGGTCTGTCATTCACCTGTTTCAAAAGGCAGAGACTTCCAATCTATCAAATGTGCCGATCCACTCCAACTCCAAGACATATGCGTTATCACTGGACCCCCTTTTTACGTTTTGAGTTTATTTTTTCCTTTGGTGCATTTGAAGTGTAATCACCACAGACAGCTGCAGAAATCAGGTAGATCACCTGTTGGCCTGTTTATGTGTTAGAAACTTTTTACTTGATTCTTTTCTGATGGATCAGGCTCCTGCTGTCACTGAGCTTTGTAGTTTTACTTTCCAAGATGGGGAAATTAATAAAATAAATAAATCAGAACATATAAACACTCCTGATTTTTGGTTTATGAGCCTATATGAAAACTATTTTTGTCCAAAGCATTTCTGCTGTCGGTCAGCCTGGTGAAGACCGTGCTGTCCACCATCAGGTCCTTCTTTAATCAGTAGCCCAAAAATGAGCCGCACTAGCCAGGCGAGTGAGAGAGCTGCACTGGGCATGACGTCAAACACAGACATCGCCAAAGAGCAGAAATTCTTCTGTGAGGCTATGGAACACTAAAGTAACTGTACATAAAAAGAGGTGGAAACATCTTCCAGGAGTAAGTTTTCCCATTTACTGTGTTCCATAAGCCTCTCTGCATTTCATTATACATACAAGCTATACACATTGGATGGTAAGGGTATTTAAAATAATTTATGAAAAATACAGATTCAATTGCATTTCACTGTGTTAAAAAAAAAGGTTGGTGCCACCAAATATGGCCTGTGAGAGACTTGGTGGTATCAGTGCCACCAGTATGAAATATTAATCTGGAGCCCTGCATATACATGTACACAGTTGCAATGTCACCACAAAAAGCCTGATAAAGAAGAACTTCCTGATTTAAAAATATTTCAGATACAGCCCAGCAGATGTCTGTGAAGTACATGCTGCACCACTTTCTCTGACTGTTGCACATCAAAGCAACATGACCAACTGACTGAAAACCACAGGTCTGTAGAAGAACGCAGCAATACAAGTGCAAGGAGGCTGAAACATCACCCACTCCAACTGTCTTTAAGTGTACCAAAGACAGAAGCAGCACCTGAGAAAAGAAATAGTCTTGATGGCTACATGAACATGATTCAAGAATAATGGACTTCTACTGCTGCTATCTTAAGTTATTTATTGAAATGGCCACCCGAATTACAACACTAAAACAGCAACTGCATTTTATTTTATAAAGAGGACAGGATTTGCTCTCAAAAATCATCTTAAAAAATAGAAACAAAGTTTATGTAACCTGCAAGTCTAAGGTAGCTCCTTAGACATTTTGGCATCAAAATAAATCCAGTCGTTTAACCCTAACCCAGGCACAATGGATCTGTCTGTGCCAGTTGCTGTAATTTATGAACTCAAATGTAAGGAAATGAAACACTTTATACTCATAAATCAATCTGTTTTTGGGCTGCTTTGTGCACTTGGTTGAGATGCGCCTAATGTATCACTCCATATTAGCTCAGATTTTGGTGTGACCTTAATGGCTTTGTTCTCACCTGCCCAGATGAACTCTGACACACTTCACAGTTGAAATAAACTGGTCACAACATGCTTTGAATTAAAATGCCCTCAAAATTAGTAATGTTCAAAGTTGACTAGTGAGCAACATTGTATCCCCCTCATTTCAAGCTAAAGTCATCCAAAGCCTGTGCATTTTACATTACTGGAAGCAGTATTTGCAATAACCAGAAGAAGAAAACACATGCACCAGGAGCACTGATAGCCAGCATGGGTCAACAGATAACAAAAGAGAGCTCAGCTTACAGAAACTGAAACTTGATAAAAGAAAGTTCAAGGAATAAAACGTCACACGCCCACACTGACTGGAAGAGTGCAGAAACAGCAATGAGATGCCTAACAGGTTACCACTTGTAAAACATATCGTACTTGTAACAGAAACCACTCTGTCGTCTTTAGGACCTTTCAGGGATGCAATATGTAACATCGCTGGCTTCATCAATCTGTTAAAGCAGCAACTTTCTGTGAATCAGGCATAGGTCACTGTTATGTTAATGTTTCTCACGGCTTCATTCAGACACAACCATGACCGTGACAGAGAGAAAGCCACAGTATGCACACAAAACTGGACAGTACATCAAGCCACACATAAAGTGTTAGACCAGAGCGAATCAAATGGTGGGGAATGCAAGCGCGTTCCACTGTGGCCATGTTCCCCTCATGTTATTACTATTTAGGGCATTCTCCAAAACAATTATGTTTATAATGAACTGAGCAACTCACAGAGATGCATGAGCTGCATGTACAGACACCTAGACTATCGTGATTCACAGCAAGAATGTTCCAGGTTCGATCCCCGGTCGACCCGGGGCCATTTCAGGCAGTGTATATACTGTACATCACCATCACTCTAAAATGCGGCTGACGTTAGCAAAACAGCCCCTTTGCACTGAAAGTCATAACAAAAATCTGTGAAAGACGGGATGTATTAATATCTAGTGTAACTATTTGTGTGGCTAGTTCAGCATACATCAAGACAGTCAACTGTCGCCATCAATTAATCTGCAGATTCTGATTAAGGTCCCAGTATAAATAAATGCCCATCAAAAGTAACCCTGGCCAAAGTAAAGTCTTATTTTGTCTGACAAGCAGTCAAAAACCTAAAGCTAGTAAGTTTACACTGATTATGCAAAAATACAGTCATCAGTACATTTTGATATTTGAGAAACTAGAGAAGGCAAATATTTGATATTTTTACTTTAAGTGATTAATCAACTCAAAATTGATCAAACCTAATAATATACAATTGACCTTTCCATGCAAATTTCTGAAAATATTTGATGTGAACCATTATGTCATCCAGCTTCTAGATGACTATCACTTTACAAATTACAACACTTTTATTAACATCAACATGTATTATTGTCTCCACACTACACTGCAAGGACAGTACATTATATAATACAGAACAACATGCACTGTGCACATCTAAAGTCAACTACGTTACTACAGCCTAGAGAAACAAGATTTAGTGCTTCTGAAAGATGACAGTAGGACTTGAGTTGATGCAATCTGCAGTGTAGTTCAATGTTGTATAAAAAAGCATTTCAAACTACTAAGATGTATTATATTAGTGTGTGTATATACACACACACATACAGCAAATAAAATAATGCATAAATTAAGCTTATTCTCCACTACATCTCTATTAACTAATTGTAGCACTGGGGGTAGAGAGACACTTGGCAGGGTACCTCTAATGCCCGTCTGGGCGGGATGTATTTAGTTTGGGCTTGGCGGAGTTTTGTGTGCATGTTCAGTGCGTGCCTGGCTCTGTTGCCAGAGGAGAGAACTAAAAAGGAAAAAAGGCAACTTCTGTTTTTAGCTCTTCACACTACCCTACGTTACATTGGTGTCAGAAGTGAGATGGGGAAGAGCCACAGGAGCCAATAGAAGCGAGAGGTAGTGAGACCTGAAGCAAAAGGCCCCGGAGCCGCTGGAGAGTTGCCTACCACCCGCTGGGCTCCCACCCAGTTCAAATTGTTAGCTGCCGCTGCTCACTGGTCAGAAGAGGTGAAGGTGCTACAGCTGGTTTTGTTGCTGACAGAAGATGCCCAATCATGCCTGCAGTAGCTGAGCTCAGATGAGCAGAGCAACTATGGGGCCCTGCTGAGTGCTCTTAAGAGACGCTTCTGCAAGCTCGACCTGCAAGATGTGCAGTGAGTTTAAACGTGGAGAATCCCTCCACATTTTTGGCTTCTGATGACAGAAACTACATGAGCCACCCACCTCCGCATCGCCAGTGATTGGGGAGAGTGGGGGGGCGTGATGGATGTGCCTGGGACAACATTCTGCCGGGATGCGGATGCCATGCATCTCCACACTGCCAGTAAGGAAGGGATGCACCCAACCCCGAAGCTTGAGCGGCTGGCTGGAGGGTCATTTACACCACCACCATGTCTACACTGCTTTCTTGGGCGGTGTGCACTGAGACCAGGCAAGGCAGCGAAGGCTTATACAATAGGAGCTACAGAAGGAAAAAGCGCCGGTGCAGTCAGCGTGCAAAGGACCAGGACACCACCACATGACACGCAGAGGCCCTGCAGGACATTTGCCCTGCCAGCAGAGTTGGGGGGGTCGTGCAGTTTGTAGGGGGCTGATCCAGCACACATATGGTCCCATGCAGCAGGACCAGGTGGAGGCACAGATGGACGCGGGGCCTGGCCAGATGCAGGATGCTTGCAGCCTAGGAGAGAACTTTCTCCCTGATGCCCTGGTGAGGGTGTACAGCCCTGAACAGAAGAAGGGCTTGTACCCACAGTCAGCGAGCCAGTAGAGCAGCCCCTGTACTGTACTGAAAAGATATGACTGATGCCGCTTACAGGGTGAGACTGAGTAAGCGGAAATGGGTGGTGCTTCACTGGGACAAACTCACACTATACTAACCTGTGGCGTCACCTGAGGGGGGAGAGTCAGACAACGGGATCCAGCCATGAGCTCCAAACCACCCTTCACCAGCTGCCCAGGAGCCACCAGAGCAGACTCAGTTCCAGTACAGAACACCCCCAACACCTAAGAGACTTTGCTGAGGCCAGTTAACCAGCCAGGTGGGGGCTGTGTAGTATTGGGGGCAGACAGACACTTGGCAGGGTCCCCCATTATGCCCCTCTCGCCAGGATGAGTTTAGTTAGTTAGTTAGTAGTTAGTAGTTAGTTCAGTGTGTGGCTGGTTCTGTTGCTGTTGTGCTGTTGCCAGAGGGGAGAAATAAAAGGGGGGGAAAAGGCAACTTCTGTCCCCAGCGCCTTCCTCAGGCTAGTTTATCTTACAATATCATCATGCAGAGAATACTGCTTCCAGACAGGGTATCACCTATAAATTCCTTCACATATAACCTGCCATCTGCTACAGAAAACAAAATTGTAAAGGAAACCCCTGAGGTATTTGTTCACATATATTATGTAAATACCGCCAACAGAGATAAAACCACCAAGGGTGGGAAAACAGAAAATTTACAAAAATGACAGTGAATAAAAATAACATAGCAGGGTCTGCATGTCTTGCCTACACAGTCAGTGGGGGAGTGTAAAAAGGGATACTGCACTAGTTTGGGAGGCACAAGCCACTATTAAGTTAAAGTGAAGAACTGCACACACCCTTATAACAATATTACAGGACAGATTTGTTCATTTCATAAGCTGCTTGTTATGTTCAATCTCAGTTAAAGAGGATACAAATGGCATTTTATTTAGCTAGAATATTTATCACCACCGATGCAAATTACTAAATAAAAAAAAGTGAGTGACGTACACGTGTGCTCATTACAAAGCAAAAAATACACCCTGGAGTACAGATCATCTGTTAAATCAGCTGTGATTTCATCCTTGTTTCCTGGTAAACAGTCTTCATTTAGCTATCTAACATCTAACATCACACCTCTGCATGTAAAGCTAAAATACAACTGTAACGGGAAAAGGTCTAAGTTAGTTAACGTTATGTCGTGCCAAAAAGAAAATGTTTAAACTCTACACACTATTTAACACGCTCACTAAGTAAATGGAAGCGTCGGAAACACCTACCACACCATCCCGTAGGCTCCCTCCCCGATGTACGAGAGGTTGCTGTATCGAGGCCCGACGTCGAAAGCCTGCCCGCGGACGAGCTCCGTTCCCGGCCCGGGGCTGGGGCCGCAGCCAGCAGGGGCAGACACCGCAGCTGTCGCCATTATGAGGACTGGCTTTTTAACGTTCAAACAAAAGGAAAGAAACTAAGATTAGAAAAGGGCTATAGGCGTGTGTATATCCGTCGTCCGTGTGACTGCAACGGGGTTTACAGTATGGCAGAGGCCTTCAGTACGTGCAGAGTGCTTTTTCTTTCCGTTAACGTGCGTTCACAGCGGCCACACCAGTGCTGTGCTGTCGCAGGAGCGAGCGGCGGCGGCTGCAGGAAATAACGGAGGCGGTCATGTGATCTGGCGTTTTCTTTTTTCATTCCTCCTTCTTTCCTCACTTCGTTGGATGACTAGCGCTGCCTTCAGGTACCGCGAGACAGCGGCGGCGGCAGAAGTAGCAATACCACAGCTTAGAAATACTCGGATACAGGTAAACGTCTCGCATTCACATTTTTACTTCAGAATCAGAATACTTTAAATAAAAGCACAAAAGTATAAATATCAAGATGTACTTGAAGTAGCAAAAGTGGAATTTCACAATAAGGCGGGCTTTATTATTGGATTATAATTACTGATCTATTATCGTGTTCATCACTGCTTTTGCAGCTGGTAAAGGTGAAGCTAATGTTGACCACCTTAGACTATATTTATATTTTGGATTATTGCTGGGCGCATCTATCTATCTATACTTTTATATCACAAATCATTTGTCAAATATGCCCACTAGACTTGTATTTCAGCCTCTTACCCCTTAAAGTCTGCTTAATATGTTTTTATCAAGTAGATTTTATGAAAATTAAGATGTTTTTAAGTGGTTAAGTTTTGGCCTTGTGAGATTCTGTTGCCTTGATAACACCTGAAATCCATAACTCATTTAGAATCTGTCAAATAAATTACTTAATTCTCTTACTCTAAATAGAAAAGTTAAATAATAATCTATTAGAATATATATTCTCTTATTAAGAATTTATAAATAAATATATACTGTACATATCTACAGTGTGAAAGAATAGCTTTTAGATAAATATGTACAGTGGTTATATTTACTAATTATTGCACTGGGGTGTTTGCAGGATTGTCATTCAAACATGGATTAACTGTAAATGGGAGTGATGGCACAAGGGAAGAATCTGTCATTGTGTCTGGTTGTTTACAGTGTTCTGTAATGCCGTTCAGAGGGGAGAAGGAGGAAGAGAGGTTCAAACAGTAAATCAAAGAGAAAGTAAACCTTTTGAAAACAGAAACTGTCTCTAAAGTCTTTGTACTTTTATGGTAACTAATTTTTATAATAGAACCATTGCATTATTATTAAGTACTTGTATCAGTACATTGTATTGGGAAGTACTCAAATGTCAGTACTCGTACTTGCATCCCTATCTAAGTGCAAACTTTAATATTTTTGTCTGTGAAATAACTGTTGCATTTGTGTGTGTGCAGTTCAACTAAATTTGTACAACAACACATCTTTGCCAGCATCCACTTTTAAATTAGAAGAAAAGGTCATTGGTGTGAGCCTGCCCTCCCTGGAGGACCTGTACACTGCACGGGTCAAAAGGAGGGCAGAGAGGATCACTGCAGACCCCTCACACCCTGGACACAATCTGTTTGAACTCCTCCCCTCTGGACAGCATTACAGGTCGCTGTGCACCAAGACAACCAGGCACAGGGACAGTTTCTTCCCCCAGGCCGTCGCTCTAATGAACACTTAACCCACGACAGTATGATTGGACAAATAACCCTCAGTGCAATACCTGTAAATATACCTCGTACAGATTATACAGACTTGTACAGATCTCTAGTTCTTAAGTACTCTGATATATCCCTATTTATCTCATTTCAATGAACATTCCTTTGTTGTCTGTATTGTTTACTGTCTGTTTATACTGCTTTTTCTGCATTGTTTGCACTGTTTGTTGATGTTAATACTGCTATTTTGGTATATTACACAGCCTTATGCTGCTCTACTGTTTGCACATTGAGAGCCGATGTACCTGAGTCAAATTCCTCGTGTGTCTGTCACACCTGGCCAATAAAGGTGATTCTGATTCTGATTCTGATTCTGATTACTTTTTAAGACCTTAGTGTTCAGAATATATAAGCAGTAAAAAATTCATATAGTCATATAGAGTCATATAGGTTTTCTATTTCTTTTGACACCCCACTTTATTTCTTAAATTTGCCATGGGAAACATATCACTTTCTCTGAAGAGTACAAGAAGTACAAGAAAAGCAATAGTCTACCAGGTATCTTCAGCGGAGCTCAATTACACTGACCTGAAAGTGGGAGAGCTTATCTTTTATTTAAACCTTAAACACTCCTCTGGTTTGCTCACACAGGTGTTTTGACTTATGGTGCACAGTTAGACCTATTCTCAGGACTGTGTGTGAGCTCCTTCCAATAATATAGGCAACTTTAATGTGAAATGTACCATTCTGCATACTGTACTTTTACTTTTGGTACTTTAAGTATAGGCTATTTTGATGCTAATACGTTTGCAATTTTAGGCAAACATTTTGAATGCCGGAGTTTTACGTGTAACAGAGTATTTTTACGCTGCGGTATTGATACTTAAGTAAACAATTGAGTATCTTTTCCACAGCTATGTGGTTCAATAAAGGAGGAAAATAACTTGTCTTGCAGTTCTCAATAACCACCGCATGAGGGAGACGCCGCCATTTTGAAAACAGTTAACGAACCTTGTAGGTCACCACTTAGAAAGATAAAAAATGCACTTTGAATCATATAATATAGGTCTTGACATAAAGTATATATTACAAATGAATTCAGGAGAACAGTATTTTAGGTGTATTTTTTTCTATTCCGAGAATACTAGCTTAATAAATAGAATATGACAGTTTGGTTATCTTAACCCACTCCCCTATTCAGAAGGTGGCGCTAATGCACCTGACGTTGCTTTCCAACCGCCAAAAAAGAAACAGAAGAAGAAGAAGAACGTCACCACTTCACTGAGCTGATCACAACCTCCACGTTACAGCTATTCCCTGGAGTTGCTGTTACCGTGGTTTGTTTGAAGGGGAGAACCGGATCTAAAAAGACACTATAGTCCATCTTTCAGTGACTGAACGTAGTGAACAGCTCAGGTGCTGCTTACAAATGGCGTTTTCTTTTACCTGAGTGCGCTATATCCGGTCCGTCGGAGCCAGGGGGACGCTGTTGGTGGACAGGAGTTGACGTCAAGCCTATTTTTCTGCCCCTAACAGCATCACCGGGTAAGATAACTGTAAAGGTTAATGAGAAGCTAGCTAACATACCCGGTTCTGTATTATATTAGTAACTGAAACTGTCTCACATTTGTCCGCTATGACATTTATTTACACACTGGCTGGTTCTGTACCTCGTTATCAGTTCGAGACCGAAGCTGAATCAAATCTTGCTGTAGAAGCTAACGTTAACCTTTTATTTCTCCATGTGTTTATTGAACAAAGTTAACGTTAACCTAATGCAGCTATATCATGTTGAAATGATGCGACTCCTTGACTTGTCCATTTAATCTTCACCACCAATCGGCGTATTTGTTTTGTTTTCCGAGCCTGTGTAAACATGTCTCTCTGCCAGTGGGCAGTCTTCTAGTCAGCACTGTTGTGCGTGCTGTTTCTCTGCTGCCCCTTAAAAGATAGTATTGTAAAGGCAGACTCCCCTTAATTTATCTGATGGGTGCACGCTATTCAATTAGATTAAGTCCAATTTTATTGTTATTGTGCAGAGCGGGCCTACATGTACAAAACCCGATGACAAATAAAAATGTAATATAGAGGACATATCATAGAGCAATGGTGAATATGTATAAATTCAGTGTGGACATAAAAAAAGTATACACTTGTGTACATACTATGTGTATATATAAATACAGTATGTGCAACATAAAGCTGAATAAAGAATTTCAAGTTATATTCAAGCTATGGAGTGCAAAATAGCATTGTGGATGGAGGCAGTGCAGGGTATGTGCAGTGTGGCTGGTAACCTATGGTCAGCAGTTTGACATGGCCACAACCAGTGGGGAAAGGCTGTTATTTAGCCTGCTTGTGTTGGCGCTGAGGCACCTGTAGCTCCTGCCTGATGGGAGGAGGGTAACCAGACTGTGATTATGGTGAGATGCATCTCTGAAGATGCCTTTCGCCCAGCGTAGACAGCGTTTTTCATAAATGTCCTTGATAGTGAGCAGTTGGGTGGTTTTCAGCCCCCGCTGTAGTGTTTTGCCACAGAGAATGCAGAGCTGTGGCTCTACCACATTGAGATGCTGTTTGTAATGATGCTGTCAGTGGTATAGTGGTGAAAGTCCACCAGTATCCTGGAGCATGTGGGATTTTTTCAGACCCTGCAGGAAGTTAAGATGTTGATGTGCTTTCTTCACTAGAATGGAGGCGCTCATGGACCAGAAGATCCTTAGAGATGAGGGCTCTGAGAAACTTAAAGCTGAGCAGGTTAAAATCTATAATGCAATGACAGTGGTGGAAAGTAACTTTGTGCATATAGGGGAGTACTGTACTTCAATAATCATCCAATTTGCAAATAACTCTTAGTAAGGCATAAAAATGTTTTTAAAAAGGATAAAGGAGAAGGTTATTTCAGTGCATGTACTCTGTGACTTTCTACTTCTGACCTCTAAGCTGGTCTCTGGGTAAAAGTGAGGGGTTGAGGCAGACCAGATCATGTCCCAAGCCCTTAATTTGATGGTGAAAGGTCCTTTGTTGTACACACAGGATGAGTGGAGCACATGGTCAATGTGTTCGGTGAACCGACATGGCAACCACAACCATCACTCCCTCAGCTAATGATGGTCTTGGTTGATGATTGTTCAGCCTGAGAACAGGGCAAAATAGTAATTAGGGGTCTTGTGTAAAGGCTGATGAGTCGATGCAAAGCTTTACCTGCCCTTCGCTCCAGTGGTATATAAGGTGACCTGAGATGAAACAGTTGAGTGTGCAGAAATGAGGAAACAATCCAGTCTGCACTGAGGACCAAGCTGCTTTGAATTAGAGAAGATCGAGCGAGGAGCAGTTGCTGTTTGTGTGTCTCTGTTCATTGAAGGTACAGTATGCTTTATTGTTTAGATTTAGCAGGAGAGATTACTGAGAGGAGCATTAAGGACAATAGTATGTTAATAGTGTGTGTTACAGTACTGAAGTAGATCACCGGACCTCATGGTTTAGAGCTAAAGCAGTTAGCTGCTGCTCTTCTTTGTTGTGATAGTAAACACAAAACTTTTTGTTTTTTAGAAAAACAAAACATACCACCATAGACTCTCTAACAATATAAAGATTGATGGATTAATGAATAAAGAAGAAACCAACCAGCAGATTAATCTATAATGAAAACAATCATTAATTAAAATCTTATCATGATACACAAGAAACAACTCAATCATAAGGCAAAGATTTGTTGTGCTGTACATTTGAATGAATTCGATTATGATTGAAAACCTATCGAATAAGATAAAGTCTTGACTTTTTGTCCTGTGGCAGTCTTTGTTCATTGCAGAAAAATTGGATTATTAAGTTGCCAAAGTAGACAGCAGTGTCAAGAATCAGTGGAAGGCATTAAATTGAATGTGAATGCAGACAGAAGTGTGAACACACAGTCTGCTTTCAGCTTTAATTAGTTCATACCTACAGACTGCAACATGTCAATTACAATACAAAAGATGTTTTAGCAAGGTTTAGTTAAAAATATATATTGACACCATGCACGGTGTGACAGTACAGCAGTGTTTTTTTTTTTTTTTTTTTTTTCTTCCATGCAAAAAATTGATTAAAAGAATTTGTTTGAAGTCAGGGTGTTGTGGAGGGTGTTGCAAAAATCAAGATCTTGAGCAAAAGTAAAAAAGCATGCGATTTGCGTGGTGGTTCTGTACCAACCACCAAATGTGCCCAGCAGATTAATGGATTATACTACATGTCAGACAGAAAACAGACCCAGGCAGAATATCAATACTTACTTTTGTTGCTGCATTGTAGAAAACAAATATCCTTTTTAAAATATTCTTTCTTATAAACATTGCTAAGACCCACGATATGTGACTCTGATCTCACGAGATTTAAAAAAAACATGTCAGAATATTTCCCAGTGGTTGAACACTGGCTATAATCTTTCATCATTATGAGGATATTTGATAACAAACATAAAACAAATGTTTCTATCAGTACCTTTATTAGCCTCGATTGAGATTGTTGTCCCTTCTGCACAATGTTGTGTGCTGATAATCGACGTTAATAAAAGCAACCCTTTTCTATGCTGACAAAGTGAAACTTTTGAAGTTGTTGGTTAGCTTGTCATCATATAGCACCTTTCAGTAACATGTTTATAATGTATATGGACTTGGAGTGGACACAGTTGGGTTACAGTAATGTTAGTAAAACTGTTAAGCAATCTGTCATGTACATGTCAGTGTTCAGATCTTTTCCATGCGTCATCCACAACCTGATTGTTGGACCAATGTTTGAATTGGCAGTGTATCCTGTGGGTAAAGACACAGCCTTGTATTCTGTTACGCTTGTGAACAGTCGGATTTTATCCCTGCCCAGTCAGCTGGTGAAACTGATGACGACGATAGAAAGTTCTCACTGAGTTGTGTTTACACACGGGTGCAGTAGCCGTGAGGTCGATCGAGTGAGTACTCAATCCCAGTGCTCCGATTTCATGGCGAAAACGGTGATAACGCACAGTCCTCTCCAAAAGTATTGGAATGGCAAGCCTATTAATTTATGTTTTGTGTTAAGATAAAAAAGGCACCTTTTGTAACAGGTCACCCCCAGTGTACAGAAACAAATTAATTGGCCTTGCCATTCCAATACTTTTCTGGGAGACTGTAATTTGTTTGTTCATGTCTTTCTCTCTTTTCTATATTCGTGTTTGCTTGTGGCTTGGCTGTCAGGCACCAGTTTTTACAGTTTCTCACAGGGCAAGGACTCCACAGAATGGAAACAGGACAAAGTAGGGCAAACTGGTGACTTTCTAAGCAAGGAGGGGGTTTTGAAGGGCTGAGCAAATTGGAGTCCTTCAGATTGTGTCAAAACCTTTTCCCATCCTCCTCTGCTGCCATCTTCCTTATAAACCTCACATTGAACATCATGACAGAGGCCTTCACTGTCGCGTCAAAGGACTAACGCCTCTGCTGCAGACTGCTTGTCTCTGCCCACCACCCTTTATCTCCACAACTGCAAATAAGCCTTGGACTCAGACTCCACACAGACACACACACATGCCACAAAAACATACACACTGCCCACCACCCTTTATCTCCACAACTACAAATAAGCCTTGGACTCAGACTTCACACAGACACACACACATGCCACAAGAACATACACGGTGACTCTGTGTGTGCACGCTGACATTGGTCTGACCCGACATGCTGACATTTAAAAGCAGTTTCTGGGTTGTTTTGTTTGGACCATAGCCACACTGAGGTCTACCAGTGAAGAAGGCCTCTGCTTTGGCAGGGTTTATATGGACCTGTATGTTTCTCAGAGCAAAAGGACTTGGGAGCATAAGTGCATGTGTATATTTGACATCTATACAATTATCATGGTCATGGAAGTAAGATGACAGGCACCAGCTAATCAGATATTCACTTGTTGTCTTGTTGTATACCGACTGCCTGGCCAATAATGGATTTTTGGAGCCCAATAACAATACTGATATTTGAGATTCAAAGATACGTTGACCAATATTTGTCTTTTAACATGAACAGACACTTTTTAAAGGTGATTAAATATCCTGGTAAAAACCATACAAATAAGTCACCCCTTACTTACAAACAATTATTTTGTTAAATATGTTCATTTTAGTTTCATTGCTTGTTTTATGCAGTTTTATCAGTCACATCCTCGCTGCATGAGACAGAGTTCTGAAAAGAGGTCGTCAGACCGAGTCAGGTTGTAATGTTTTCATTGCACTGCTCTTTTTCTTTCAGAGGACAAAACAAAACAAGAAACAAATATTGGATTTGACCCTGGTTTGACTGATAGCCACTGAATTATCCAAAAATGTATAATTTCGGTCATTTGGGTATTTTATTGACAGTAAAAAATCAAGAAAATTCACAACTTCCTGGCGTAGAATAAGAATTATTTTCATCATAGATTAATTTAGAGTTACTTTTGTTTAGTTTGTAAAATTCCAGCAACAGTGGAAATATACATCACTGTTTTCTTGAGGCCAGTCCTCAGTTTGCATGTGTTTTTTTTTTCCCTCAAACCAACTGAAGATATTCATCAGTTGGAGATTAATTACCTGTAGACAGACTAATATTTTCAGTATTTTCAGCACGATTATCCACCCCTATCTTCAGCCTGTGTTTCACTAACAATAGCAGCCAGCAGTAACAAGGCTAAGGTTCCGCTCTCTTGTAATTTCAGAAGGATTATGTAAAGGAGAACTGATGGAGAGAGGGGAAAAATATTTGCTTAAGAGGATTTTTTTTTCTATTTTCTGCACCTTGTTTTCCCCTGCTTCAGAATAAGGCATCATTAGAGCAAGAAAAGAGAAAGATTTGGGAGCAAGGGTCTAATTAGAGGGTGAACTATTAAAGAACTATTGTCTTTGCCTCCTCAGCTCAGAGATGTGGAGGGAGACAAAGGGAAAAACTTGGTGTCCAAACCCATATTGCAAGTAACAAAAAGGCAGATCTTTTTCATAAAATTGCTGCTATACACTCATCTCCCATTTCCACACAGCTCCTCAGCATAGACAGATGTTTATTGTTGACCACTGAGCAGCTGGAGTGCAGAGACAAGCTCAAGGGCATATCAGCAGTACATATACAGAGGGGAGGCTGTCACTCATTTATTTAGACTCCTGGCCTGTGGTGTTTTTAGACCAGAAGTCTTCTGGTCACCAGTTGGTTTCTTATCTGCAGTCTACAGAAAGTGGCAGCAGCTGCAGTGTTTCCATGTCCAGAGGTCTTCTCTATATATAGCTATTTTAGAACCAAGAGCAACTGCTCAGTGCAGTTTCAGAAAAGGAATGATGTGGTTTTGGTGCAAACTCAAAATTAAAGCTGGCAGCTGCTGTCTTTACTTCTTCACTGCCTCTTTTTTTCTGCCATCATTTCCTGTTTCTTTCTTCCTCACCACTGAGTTGTAACCTGTCTTATCTGTCTCTGTCTCTGTCTCTTTCTCTCCTCCACAGTCCGCTGCCCTCCTGAGTAGCTGCTCACTGCTCTCTTCAGGCATTTCCTCTTCTCTGCTCATTATTCCCCGACTCCATCTCTGCTCCCAGGTTAACCTGCCGGCATCACTCAACAAACTCAGAGCCTCAGGGCAGACAGACTGACTCAGGCGTTTTCACATTACCTATCATTAGAGGCCCTATAGGAAAAGGTGAGGGTTTTTTTACAAAAAATGAATGGCTGTATTTATTTACCTTACTATGGCATTTGCACCGGCTGGATGCGCTGAAATGAATTGGAGGTCTGTGTGTGGGAGCGAGCGATGACAGTGTGCCTGTATGTGGTGTATGAATGAAAGTCTGTCTCGGGAATGAAAAAAGGTGAACACACAGTCATTTGTGTAGTTTAAAATGCTGAGATAATCTTTTCCCACCCACACTGGTTGATTTAAAATATGAATTTTTTATCATTTGTTAATAGACAAATAATCCTGTGCACAGTTGAGGGCAGTGTTAATTGCTCATCCATCTGTTAGGGTACCAAGCCAGAGCAGGACAGAAGATATACTGTACAAGCATACAAAATTCCAGTACACACCACGTATGGCTTGTTGTAGTTTTGTTTTTCTGTTGCAGTTAAAAAAGTAAATGTTTGCCATGATGGTTACTGAGAATCATCAGAAACTTTACAAGCACACACCTGTTATAACAAAGTGGGCAAGCCTGAGGAAGCTACAATGTAAAGCACATTGGTCTCATATTTGTAGTCACATGTGCACTCAAAAAGCTGTATCTGTACTGATAGTATGATAAACTGGTGCATGTTTGGTTTTGTTTAAGGAAAATCTGTTGTATTCCTTTGCTGGTTATTTACACTGGAGTCACAGATGGTGTGGGTGTTGTCTGGTAGGTGTGTGATATAACTGGCGGCTGTTCTCATCTCACTAGTTTCCATTTCACTCTGTGTGCTTTGCGCTGTATGTCTAACAGCAAGTTTTAGGGTTTAACTTACCTACCAAACAAATAGATATTTATGTGCTTAACCTGCACCATGCAAGAGGAATTCATCACCTACTAGATGTTGGGCTTTTGAATACTAACATACAATTTTTGTGACTAGTTCCAAGTATTCAAGACTGTTGAGTACCAAAACGTGGCACCACTTCTGTATGTTGTTATGTAACTATGTGTTGAGCTGTGTTTGAACAACATTTTGTCTGCCTTGTCACGCACTTGAAGCCAGTTTATGACAACAGTTAAATCTGTCCGCCATTGGGAGCTAGCAGTGTTGTGAAGTCCAGCTTTTATAAGACTGTGGGTATTTGTCATAGGTTACAGATTTCTTTTTTTCATGCCTCCTCCTCCTCATATTTACAGATCAGTGGCCTCTAGCCTGGTGAAGAAGCCATGCTTGTCTGGTCTCCTCATGGCCGCAGCACGACCGCCATCACCCTCTTCCAGCCACTGCTGATGCTCATTCTGGCCCTGAAAGTACTGCTCTGCCCTTTGGGCTTAGTGATGGGTCAGGGGGAGAGTCACACCCAGTCTCCTCACCAGGTGCTCCAGGACCTGCTGGCCCGCTATGGGGACAACGGCACCATCACGGTGCCCCAGCTCCGATCTCTGCTTGCCCTGCTCAGCCAGGGTCAGGCTGAAGGCGACAGCAGCAATGAAGCTGAGACACCAACAACCACACCTCCCGAATCCAACAGCTCCAAGGTGAACAAAAATTTTGTCTCGTCTTGTGTTAGCACTTTGATCTGATGGTGTTCTCGATTGTGGTTGGTATGTCAAGTGCAAATTGAATCTAGCAACCACGTATTTTTATGTAGTTGCATGGTTTTAGATGAATCTGCATACAAGTGACATTTGGGGGAAATGATATAAACATACTGTAGATGTGTACTAGAGTTCGCAGTGAGGCGCCGCTACTGTTCTCCAAGCTTTGCTTTTGGTGTCTGTCTCTATAGTGTGTTAGATATAAAGGCTGTAGAGAGAATTTTGGGAACTGAAAGGCTGATCTGACTGGAAACATATGACATCCAGAGAAAGTTTCATAAAAGAAGAGTCACTTCTTCTGTTGTAAATGATGTACTTACCATATTAAGTATCTCTTCAGCATACTTGGGCCACCCTGGTCACATAGGGTTTACAGGGAGAGTACAGTCTTTTCCTGTATGGTTTTGACTTAACAAAGAGTTAGTGTTTGTGTAGGTGTTTGACTTTGAGAACAAAAGAAAAACCAAAGCCTTTGTTCAACAACAGTCACAGGTTTTTACTGAAACTCAGTAACACGTGTTCAATCAATCTGACAGGTGCATGTGACCTGTCAAAGACGGCTTTTTGTCACTGAACGTGTTGCATTCCTAAGTTCAAGCCTGCCTCAGAGGGAAGAATGCTTTGTTGTTTGCGCTGTGACTCACAAAATCAATCACTGAACAATTTATTGAACCAATTTTTTTGCTGCTTTCTTACAATGGACTTGATTTTTTTTTTAAGATATTTGGCAGAGTGATGAATCAGCTGTAATTATGTAGTGAGTTAGTATCAAAAGCCAAACTGCAGTTTTTCTGCTTCACTTTTTGAAATTAAATTCTAACTTTCTTCTGTGTCCAGATATGGGAATGGTGTATATACAGTACCAGCATCTCCTGTTTTCTGAATGTGGCCTTTGTGGTTTGATTTCTAAGATGATCTTACATAATTCAGTGTCTCTTCCGTGTACTGTACTGTGAGTTGAGCTCCAGGACGGCTGATCAAAGTTAGTCTAATTAACTCGGAGTGAAGTGCACACAGTGACTATGATACTAGGATTCACCATGGCAATGAGCAAATAAAAAGCAAAGCCATCATTTTAATTCAGCAAAGCTTGGAATATTACTGTGTTACGGTGTTTAAATGTGAAGACAGAGTGCTGTCTTTACACTGACTGACTGATCATAAAAGCAGTCACATTAGTAAAGATAGGTCCTGGGTAACAAACTGTTAGATCCTTTCCCCCCCAGCGCAAAACATTTCAAAATGAATATGATTCGATATTTGCTTTAATATGAGCTGTATAAGTGGGAAAATGAAACGGCTTCTTCAGACACTGCAGGAGGAAGGAAGAGGTTGACAGAGTCTGGGTTTGTTGATGAAAACCTGCCAGTGCGCAAGTTAGCTTCACAAAACAGAATCTGTAACACAAAAATAATTTTCAAATGTTGAAGAAAGGCTGATAATATAATATACAGCACAGTATTATTACAAGGGAGTTACTGAATGAGGATTCTCTTTTGCCTAATGATAAACAAGCTATTGTGAAATGTGCTAATAAATTAATCAGTTTCTGCTGCTAGAGCGGAGCTGAGAGGACAATGGAGGGAAGCTACACTAGGCATGGGCAATGGTTCAATGCCATCCTCCGTCACCGATGGCTGACACCCATCATGATGGCAAGTTGCCATCGTAATATAACGCCCCCCCAATGGGATCCAGTGGTCTGATTGGTTGACAGGTTTTGACCCGATCATCTGATGTTCACCTGCTCTGCAGCAGGTTACAGTGGGTCGCCAGGCTCATGTTGCCCAATTAAAAGTGAGTCAGCTTTGTGATACCAGAAACCCGCTAATCTTGCTCTGTGGTGCAGGCTCTAGTTCTACGTTGTTAATGAACTGGCTCTGTGATTGGCAGTTTTCCTTACATTTCCAGCATCCAATTACCTATGATTTCTTTTGATTAACTGAGTGTAACAAAGAATTTTCTCAAGTATTTTCAGATTTAATTTTCTGTCAGCAAAACACTAACAGTGTGCGTGTTGTAGTGCAGTTTAATTTGTGACAGATTGATAGTTGTGGATTCAGTGGGCACTCAGAACTCCATTTTGTTCTGGCTAAATCAGTTAGCAGTAATTTCTTTATGCCAACTGGCTGATCTGCCTTTTTATTTGCAGTGCTTGCCTGCAGACACGCTGGCTATTTACAGCATCAGTGAGCAGTCACAGCTGGATGGGCAGAGGTTACAGGAGCTGTGCCCCACCATGCTGCAGCAGCTGGATGCTGGGAGCTGCAAGACACAAAAAGAGGAGGGGCTGAGCAATGACACCTCCCCCAGGCCATCAGATGCTGAAGGTGAGGACTGACTTGTTACTTGGTGTTAAAATAAATTATTAATATCTCCTTGTGTTGTTAACACTGAAGATATTTTTCACATGTTCTTTGATTAATGTAAATCGTACATGTTGTATGTTACGTGATTGTTGAGTGTTGTGTATTTTTAGATTTACATTTGTGTTTTCTGTTGATCACCTTTTGCCTCCCACAGCTTGAGCTGTCTTTTTTTTTTTTTTTTTTACAGTTTCTTAATAGGTTATTTATAGTTATTCTGCACCTTTGACAGTGAGTACATTTCTCACTGGCTTGAAAACCAGCACATCCTTTAGACTCCACAGTTCTACTTCAGTCAGCATATCCAGTGATCTCGTCCAGGTAAAGACAGCAGGTACAAGAAAGCATCTCAGCTACAAACTGTTCCTTTCCCCGGCTGCTGACCTGCTATAACGCCATACAGATTGCTGACTGTACACAGGCAGTAGCTCTTGAGCACCCTGGAAATTGTGCCATCGACATCCAGCCTGAAGTTTTTGGAAATGTTCAGTGCAGCGTAGGCTATTGCTTAACAAACCTTTGGGTCCTTTTTGAATGGAATGTAAACTGACTTTGGAAAACATAGCTGTCATAAGAAGCTAGTGAATGACAAAACTTAGAAAGGTTTTTGAGCTTAAGGGATCTTTTTCCATCAAGGCTGCAGCAGCACTGAAATCCATAGGCAGCACAGCTTCTCTAAGAGAAAATAACAGCGTTCATTATGTGTGTGATGACTGTGAACAACAGTCTTCTTTTAGAACTAATGACACTGCGCTGTGTCCTTGCTAAGCTAGCACACAAATGTGACTTCTTATTTTTAACCCAGTTTATCTTATCTTTGACAGGTGGAGGACAAATGGCCCAGAGCTCTGTCTCTCTCTCTCTCTCTCTCTCTCCACAGACAAATTTGAGTTCCCTTATCATCCACTCATATACCCTCCACTCGCCTCACATCTGCCCCTGTAGGCAGCTTAGTTTGGCTTGAGAGCTGTCTTTCTTTGCCTAAGCTGTGTGGATCTGCCAGCAGCAGAGAGGCAGATGCTATGGAAAATCACCTCTGCTCCACATCTCACTGATTTTTATGTCCTGTTTGTTTGTCATTACCTCAGTGTAAGATCTTTGCAGATTTTCCAGAGATGAAATAACTGACAATTGCTGGTGTCTTCTCTTAAGACTGCCACTTGTGCCATTGGCCCCATGCCACTTTTTTAAAGGTGGCCTTTAACTGCTTGTTGTCAGAACTATTGCTCATTATTAACCTTTTCCAGCATTGACCTTCACAACAGCTTTAGTGTTTATTTGGTTCAAGTAAAACACTTTGGATGATTTACAGAATAACTTTAGAAAAACCTCTACACTAGGTCCAACTTAAAGACTGCTTTGCATTTCTTGGGGACTTCATTCAGAAAAAATACATATTTAATTTCAGTCCTGGGCCTCATATTTTGTGTGTAGATGCTGAAATGAGGTTTTAATTTGAAAATAGGGAATCTGTTTTCACTGCTACAACAATAACACAAAGCTCTACTTGTCATTGTGTAAATTACTTGTCAGAAATTATTAGCTGGATGATTCAGAATGTTATAAAGCTTTACAAGGACTGAGCAGAAGTCTGTGGTTATTAGGGCTCAGGCCACACTTCATCTGTGGCTTAGAATCTAAGGGTCATTGCATGTGTTTGATCACACTAGGTTTGTTTTAAAAGAAAAAATGTTTCATGTACAGCAGCATTACCAAACAGTTTGCATGGCAGTTTGATCTAATGTTACGCCTTCCTCTTCTCTCTAACCTTCCTGTCACTCCGACCCCAGTGTGGGGCTTTTCTTTCCTGAGCGTGACAGTGATCAATGTCTTCTCCCTCACCGGAGTCTTTTTCTTGCCGCTGATGAAGACGCAGTATATGAAATACGCACTCACTTTTTTCATCGCTCTTTCGGTTGGCGTGCTGTACTCCACTGCTATCCTGCAGCTGCTGCCTGAGGTTTGCCAACTGTTTTCATCTTTATCTATACATCTTTCCATAGCCCATAAGCCTTTGCTTTTCAAAAACACAAACACCAAACCTGAAAGCCTCTTTAGTTCACTGTAGTGTCACATGGCTGTTTTGAAAAGTAGTGCACCTTTGGCCAGGCCCTCCTTTCTCTGTCCACTGGTCAAAGCGCCTGTGTTTTCTCTCAGTGGTTTCTTTTGGCTTGAGTAAGCACCTTTTTGGTTTTGTTTTACCCTCCCTGCTTCACTGATCCTCCTGTGGTGTGTTTGTGTGTGTTTGTATCAGTGTCGGTGCTTTCCATTGAGATCTAGGTTAGCTATGAGGTTTTGCTTCTGCCACTGCAGCCTGTAGAATGGCTGAACAGACATAAGTGTGTCACTCACTATGGGTTTGTTTTTGCTTCAGGATTTGTACATTTTGTGTAAGGCAGTCATGGAGAAATGGCATCCTTCAGATTTAAATGTGCCCTCATATTAGCAGTGTTTCAGCTCCTGTTGTTGGGCTGTTTAAACTGTTTTGTGTCTGCAGAACTAGTATGTGCCCTGCCATAGTGGTTTAGATGAACCTGAGTGTCTATGGTGTGTGGGTGTGCTTGAAATTGTACATCAATTGCTTCCTCTCTCATATCAAAAGAAATGTATGGTGTTTGTGGACTGCTACATAGTCCAACAAATCATTATCTTCAAATGCAGATAACTGGTGTTTTCATTTCTGATGATCTGGTTTCAGTGGATGATGAGCTGCAGGTTGGTTTTATTCAATCCTCCCTTTCTTTTCAGGGAATTCGCTGGTTGGTGTTCTCTAATTGCTGTTCCTTACCCTGGGATTTAATCATTTCTGGACTAACTATCTTTTCCCCCTTCTGTTTCGTGCCTCCTCTCCATTGATCAGTGTGGGGTTATGGGATCCTGTGTGTGACACTGATCTCTCTGTGTTCGCTGGTCGGCGCCAGCGTGGTGCCCTTCATGAAGAAAACCTTTTACAAGCGCCTGCTGCTCTACTTCATAGCCCTGGCCATTGGCACACTGTACTCCAACGCCCTGTTTCAGCTCATCCCAGAGGTAGTGTCAGTGCCACTGTGCCTCACTTAGCTGCAGCTCCTAGTGCCTCAGTGCAGCGTTCTGTGAAGAGCATCGAATACTGATTTTTAAATACTGAGAAAAAATGCTGGAAAAACATTAATAACTTGTTTCATAATAATTGTTTCATCTCATTTAATGTGATATAAATATTACAGTAATTGGAATGACTTAGCTATATCATGTTGCCCAGTCACCATCAGTTTAAATGGAGCACCAAGCAAAATCTTCACCATAATTAATTACATTAATCTTCAGTCAAATTTGACATGGAAAATGCATAGTAATTGTTGTCAATGGACTTGTGGTAATATAATAAGAATGGATGAAACTGCTGCTAATGTTTATAGAAATTGGTTGAGAAAATGTTTACAGGTAAAATAAGGATATGGGAATCAGTGAGCTAAATTTCCAACTTCATCAGGTTGATGGAAAAATTGCAAAATTTCATAAAGCAGAAAATGTCAGGCAGTAGACAAATCTATATACTTTGCTATACTGCCCTTGCCCTTACAGTATTTATTTAAATTATTATGTGGTTGATTAAAGTTGAATGTCTGAAAATGTCCTATCCTGATTAAAGTTAAAATACTAAACAATATCTCTGGTCTAGAACCTAATTAATAAACTGTTAATTTCCAGTTATAGCTAATGGGAAATAATTCATTCCCAATATATATTTGCATAACTGTCTGTGCTGACAAGTGACCTGCCAGTCATCAGACAGGGGCCACCCACAGTGTGTGTCAGTCACCACACAGGGGCCCCCCACAGTGTGTGTGTGTGTGTGTGTGTGTGTGTGTGTGTGTGTGTGTGTGTGTGTTTGGTGAGAGGAAATGTTTTCCAGCCACAAACACACCCAGAGTTTCTCTTTACAAACGTTCGTGACATTAGTTGTACCGAGGGTTTATCTTTTTTTGTAAGCCGTTTTAGGTCAGTTTCAGAACATCGTGAACCTCAAGATCAGCTTTTTACCAGACAGAAGATTACATGTACATGCACATTAACCAGATTATTGGCAGGATTTCTGGTCAAGGCATTAACCATGTTACTGTAAATGTGCATTTACATTCATCTGAGCAATAATCAGTATTGTCTCCTGGAATACTGTATATACAATATGATGCTGCAGAGTACAACTACTTTGTGTGCCTGGTGTCTGAATAGAGTTTACCACAATGAGATTAAAAGTGTAGTTTTACAGCAGATATTTAGCTTATAATCTTTTACCATCAATTGATTTAGATTTCTCATTTATATGATATTAAAGTCAGGTTACTGAAGGAGTCTGAGGTTTACAGCTGCAAAGCTGTTGCATAATTCATTTTATTACAAAACTGTTGTGTAATCGCGACCCGGTCCCAGATAAGCGGAGGAAAATGGATGGATGGATGGATGGATGGATGTTGTGTAATCCAGTGCATCAGATCACCAGGGGAGTTTGTAGACTATTACATATGTAATTCAACATGTTTCTGAGGGCAGAAGCTGCTGTGGAAGAATCTCTGCAGTATCTTATTAAAAGGATGTCAGCCTTTAGTTGGATGTTACTGTTCACTTCTTCATCTAATGATGGACAACACTGAACCCATCCAAAAACATTCAGCGGGAGGAAAAAAATTTCCTTTTGATCACCTGCTGACATTGAACATAAACATGAGAAAATATTCTCTTTGCCAGAAATGAAACTTGATCTTGTCTTCAGACCGCTGACTACATAGGCCAGAGCTCAGAACAGTTCACAACCACTAACTGTTCATTCCAAAAGATTATGATCTTTACTTTTGACAGTGACAAATAGCATGTTAAAAATATGCACATTGAGTGATGTTTAATAGTAATGATAGGTATTAATAGGTACTATGAGTATTAATCCCAAGCTAACACAGTCTTCTTTCCTGCATGGCAGGCCTTTGGTTTCGACCCGATGGTAGATTTCTATGTGTCCAAGTCTGCGGTGGTGTTTGGAGGCTTTTATCTGTTCTTCTTCACTGAGAAGGTCCTCAAAGTGCTTCTCAAGCAGAAACAGGGGGTGAGTACACAACATGATTGATGGGAAGTTTGCTTCCTTTTGTTGTTTGAAAAGATTCAGTTGGTAAATTAATTATAATGCTAGTCTGCTGAAGTATTGGCCAGCCTTGGTTGTGTTCTAATGATGTCCCCGTACTCAGATACAGTAATAAGATTGAAATTATTGAAAAGTCAGTGAACCTTAATGAAAGATTTATTGTAAAGTAAATTGTAGCTGAGTAGAATTTTTATCACCCTACGTCAGTACAGATTTATTTTTTTGTCTTTATCCATTCATCCTGCAGTGTGTTTCAGGTAAGCACACCAAGCTATGTTGTTGTCAGGCAACCGAGTCTTAAGATTATTTATTAGCTGCTCTGGGCCCCATAACATGATGCAAGATTGTTCCTACTTGCTTTATCTGTTTCACCGGTTCAACTGCATGTTAGCTTTTTAGTAAATGACTGGTACATTAAAAACTCATTTGAATGTGGAATTACATGTTGTGTAAGGTGTAGTCAGACAGTGATCCCCGAGAGCTTGTTTGCGTTGAGCTTTTAGGGCACTGCATAGTTTTTCTGTAGACAGACATGTCAACATTCCTTGTCAAGTGTTTGCTTTTTTAATGCACTTCAGTCAGTGACACGTAGCTTCAAGCCCTCTGCAGTTTTCATTAACCCAGCATGCACCTCTCTGTATCAACCACCTCCCTCTGTACATACTGTATACGATATGTTCTTACGTGTCCTTCAGAATGGAAATCGTCTCTGCCCTTTTTTCATTAGTGCTTTGCATTTTGCACTGTTGATGTAGTCACCTGAAAGGTCTGTTTGATTGTTCACAGCCTGTGTCACCATTAACAGTCTAAGATCTCAAAGCTTGCCTGTGTTCTGGGGCAGAGGGCAAGGATGCCATCTTTTCCCTTCAGCTATTTTATAAAGAAATAGGCACTGAACACACATTAGTGCCCAGACAGGTGGCTGAGTAGTTTTTCAGGCAAAAATTGTTAATTATCAGGTTCCAGCTTCTGAGTTATTGTTGGTAAGTGAAGATTTTTATGTTACCTTGGGTGGCGGGACCTGCCAAAGACTATTTTCACCTTTTTTGACGTTTATCCCAAAAACAAAAAAAAAGTCCATTAATAAACTGATACAAATAGTCCTTGTTTGCAGGCATAACCTAATGTGATTGAACATCAGTACCCCCAACAGACTGTTTGCTCTTTTTTTTTTTTTTTTTTTGTACCACCACTTCAAGTTTTCAGTGATTTCTGCCTAGAAGTGGACAATCACAGCCACTGCTGTGGTGTGATCTGATCAGGCTGTTGTACCATGGTGGCTTCTTATCAACCCTTGCTCACAGGTAGTACTTATTTAAACAGTTTTCTAGAGTGGTAATAGAGATCTGTATAAACCAGTGGTACAGCACTGTTTCAGCTTGTAGATTATCCTCTAAATTAAATCCTAAACCAGACTGACTGAAATCACAGGCTGCAGACACAGGTTCAGCCTTGTAATGCTGCTGTTTTCATTCACAAGATGTAGCAGCTGGACATGTAGATGAGTGACTGTGGGCAACTTGCTCCACCTTGTGGTTGCTCTGCTATGGGCCATATGGTCCAGCCAACCTAGTTAACAGCTAACACATTAGCCTGCTGATCCAGTAACAGCAGCTCTTGGACCTGCACTGGCACCTGTGATGCTGCTGTCAGCTTTTTTTCTTTAACTGTAGAAAAACAACTAAAATTCTCTTTGTCTGCTCACTTTTTTAATGTTATGGGGGGACTGTAGTGTAGTACTGGGAGTAAGAACTGTTTGATTAAATGTGAAGGTTCCTGCACTTTCGTATTGTCCTTGAGTGAAAACATAATTTGAAAGAGGCTCAGACCAAAGTCTCTGAGGCAGGAACTCATGAGCAAAAATTTTATGTGACCTGGGGATTGGGTACATTTCTCTTAAATCACATGTATATGGCATTTTAACCTGTTGACTAGTCCTCAAGGAGCAAACAAAATGACTCAATAGCCATGAGTTGATGGCACATTCCTAAGAAGAAACAGCAGCACACAGTGCTCGAAAGTAATTAAAGCAGCAAGGAGCATCTTAAAGAAGGTTCAGGTTAATTTAAAATTAAAGGTTATCAAGAATTTCTGCCCACAATGTATCTATCAAAATCTGTTATTTGTTGATCACGGTTCGTGCTTCACCTCAGAGCCACGGCCACGGTAATTACCCCGGTGCAGAACACTACTCGACGCCTGACAGGGATGTGGAGGAGGGCGAGAAGGAGAAGCTGCAACACAATGGAGAAACCAGCGCTCTGGCACTGGGCAAGGTGGATGCAGGGGAGGGCGAGCTCATGCTCAGCCCTGCACAGACGCCACAGGTAAGATTTAGGTTTGGTGAGCAGAAGATAGAGTACGGTGAGAATGTAGGATTTTCTGTCTATATTTTCATACCGATTTTCTTTCTTAAACATTGAGACTGATTTCTGCCCATGTTAGAGGGACAAAGTTAAGCCAGAGTGCTGTCACACCTTTGATAGACTAGACTTTTACAACCACTGACAAAAATGACATGCCCAGTATCGTGATGCGACACCAGAACGGGATAGAACATACTGAGTCCTAAAAATGAAATGAAGCACTTCACTGCAGTACAAGAATATGACAGAAATTGGGTCATTAATTGGTCTTTTAATAACACTCAATGTAACAGTATATCAGTGCATGACAGTTCAATTAAAAATCACCCCAAAGGTGATTTAAGACAGCAGGTCTCAAACGCAGATTTGGGAAGAGTCACAGAATGATCAATTGGACTTTATCCAAAAGAGTTAAAGACAAAGAAGTGTTAAAACATTTTTTATTAAATGCCAGGTAGTTTTGCATCTTCAGGTCTTTTATATGTATTCAGATGACACAAGCTGAGAGGTTAAAAAGAGAGAACCCCTCCTTTGTTTGAACCACTCCGACATATATTGAAGATGTGACAAGGGATCATCAGAAAAGTTGGAAACCACTAGTTTAAGATGTACCTGAAAGAAATACTTCCAACTCTTTGTGCAGCCTAATTATCTCGTGAATTATTGACACACTGTGGTATTTGCATGTTGGTGCCCTGTCTATATGCATTTACTTCTAATGGGCATCCCACAATCTGTACACCCCAGGACTCTCAGAGCCCAGACAGCGGGGGGCGGTCCACCAGTGGAGGTGGCTGCTACTGGCTAAAGGGGACGACTTACTCTGACATCGGCACACTGGCCTGGATGATCACACTCAGTGACGGCCTCCACAACTTTATTGACGGCTTGGCTATCGGCGCTTCCTTCACCGCCTCCGTCTTCCAGGGCATCAGCACCTCCGTGGCCATCCTGTGTGAGGAGTTCCCCCATGAGCTGGGTGAGCAGATGTTTTCTAATGGCACGTTGCTGTCTTGAATGTCTGCCAGGCTGCTGGTCTACCCTGAAGACAATCTTTATATTCATTCAAGTGATTCTGTTTGTTTAGTATAAGGAGCTGTTTTTTGTATTTTATTTTTAAGTCCATAAAAGTTTTTTTTTTAACAGCTTGAAATATCAGTGCACCAGCAGTTCAGACACTGATGCATGTTCTTCTGTCTTTCTGCCACTAGGAGACTTTGTGATCCTGCTTTTTGCATACAGCAGGCTCTCTTCTTTAACTTCCTGTCTGCCTGTTGCTGTTACCTGGGCATGGGTTTTGGCATCCTGGCAGGCAACAGCTTCTCCCCGAATTGGATCTTCGCCCTGGCAGGAGGAATGTTCCTCTACATTGCTTTGGCAGACATGGTCAGTGTTTGGGAGAAAAAGACTGATGGGTGTGGTTGTTTAGTCTCATACCACAGCAGAATCCTGTTGATTCACATGATTTCACGCCATTTTAAGTTTGGTCACTTTTGGTCACTTTTGGTAAGAACCGCTTACCAAACAACAAAATGGACTGAAAACTTCAAAGTTTATCATTAGTACTTTTGAAGAATGTTCCCTATTGTCCATAATAATAAGTTTAGTGCTGCCATAGTGCACATGTGCAAGTTACTTAAGAGGACAAATGGGAAAAAGTCCAATGCAAAAATATAAGAAATTAAAAGACATTGCTATTCTACTGTATTGTGGAGGCTTTTATTTTGAAAAAGTGGTCCTGTGGTGTTTGATCATTATCTTATAAACTTCCAGTTTTCTTAATACAGTATATTCATAGTGATGTCTTCATATACACACAAAACAGTTACCTGTTTAAGAAGATAAACATAATGCAAGTTTATCAAGATGTGATCACTCAGATTACTTTAAAAAGGACCCCCAAAAAAGTTATCAGAGAAATCATCTCTGTCAGTCTGCACAGTTATTGGTGGAAGTTGTTTTGTTAGTAATTTCTACATTTTATGTTGTGCTCCTGTAGTTAAATGTCTCAGTTGGAATCCCATAGGTGTATATCTGTGTGAATAAATTTTAACTGCTAATGTAAAGATGCACTCCAGCGATGTAGTAAAGCACAGGTACAGTTCTCTTGAGAGACAGATATACAGATGTTCCAAATTGATGTACCAGCAGCTGAGATAACTTGACTCTTAGTCCATGGCTTGGTCAAACTCCAGAAACCTTTTATCCTACACTTAAAACAACTCGATGGCATCTTTTGTTACACCTTCCCTGTCTGGTAGAAGTCCCCATCTTTCAGACTCCATCTGCCAGAAGACATACTATTACAACTGGTTTCAGAGGCTGTGTAGTACTCCACATGACTAGCAAATTGAATTTGACATGTAAAATCGGTCTAGCTCTTTCCAGCTGAGAAGGAGCATGTCTGCTGCTTTGATTTCCCTGGTTATGTAGAAGCTGACAGGTTCCTTTTTCTCTCTGTTTTATGCTTCTCAGTTTCCAGAAATGAATGAAGTGAGTCGTGAGGGAGAGGACGCAGGTGGCAGCACCTTTCTCCTCACCTTTGCCATCCAGAATGCTGGGTTGCTGACAGGCTTCGCCATCATGCTCCTTCTCACCATCTATTCTGGACAGATACAGCTGGGCTAGCAGCAGCCACTGCAGGACCAGCACCAGCTCTGAGCAGTATGAACTGAAACTGGACCGTCAGCTAGGTTGTGCTCCTGGAACTGGCTGCAGAAGAAGGCAAACATTCTTCTCTTTATGTTCCACCCTTTTTTTTAGTTTTCACACCCTTGAGCTCTGGAAGTTTGGCTGCTGTGCGGCAGATATGCACGCTCCTCTGTTAAAAAAAAAAAAAAATTTGAATAGCTGTTCCCACCTGCAGTGGTATCGTTGACTGACATCACTGAGGCTTTACCCTTCTGTTCCAGACTTTCAATCACCAGGTTTGTCTTTCATTCCATACTAAAAACAAATCTTTAAGGACCTGAACTGGAATTTTAATCTAGCATCAATGTCAAACTGACTTCCAGCTAGACTCTGTTGTGTGCGTTATATTTTTTACATATGAAAAAGTACTAAATTATGAGTAAATTATGAGACTCTTAAAGACCAAAAATGGGCAGATCATTGAGAGTGGTGAAGGGCTACACAGTGACGTGGAGAAGGGTACACTTCATTCTTCTCAGTATGGATTTCTCTGCATCCTCAGTGTGCAGTTAAAAATTCTAAATGAACCCTGGTGAAGATATTTAAACTGACATAAAGTCCAGAGTTTGGTTTTATAGAGGCTTTTTCCAGATCAGACACAACACCACCCAGCATCAACAGCAGCATCTGTGTCCAACATAAATACAGTTTTGTATCATTTGCTTTTTTAAATTTCTTATATTCATGAGCTCAGAGTGCAAATCTCTAAACTTCACAGATCCCGTAGACTTTCCCAGAATGATCTGTTCTTTTACAGTATAGTAATTCTTAAAATACAGTAAGCTAAATCATGTGACAACATGCAATGGTCTGTGACCTTATCCTTATGAATCCTCCATAAAAATGACAAAAAAAGAAGTTATAAACTGTTTACTTGGAGGTTGTAAAACATCTACCACCATGAGGCCAAAAGTATGTGGACATACCTTTCACCCTTCTTTCTGTACTTTTGTTGTGAGACTTTTGTTTCTTTTTTTTCTTTTTTCTTTTTTTTTTTTAGGAAAAATGGTCATTAATTAAGATGGCAACAAAAATATCAACCTGGAGGCATGACGAGATTCAGGAACTTCTGTCTTGTAGAACTGGCACCAGAATTGTCAGATAAAGTTAAGGAACGGCAAGAGATTCAGTTGTTTATGACCAAATTAAAAACTGGCTACATGACCACATCACGTGCAGCCTCCTGCACGCTCTCACCTCGTTGTTGTGTGCTACATGTGTGAAAGGGCATCTCTGGACAAAGTCTTGACCTGATTTTGGAGGCGACAGTGGTGCAGTGGGTAGAGCAATCGTCTCCCAACCAGAAGGTTGAAGGTTCGAATCTTGGTGCCTGCAGTCCATATGTCGAAGAGTGTCCTTGGGCAAAACACTGTTGCCCCCGATGGTTAGAGCCGTCGGTTGAATTGGCGCCGCAGATAGCTGCCATCGGTTCTGTACCAGAAACAAATTCCTTGTGTGTAACATACTTGGCCAGTAAAGGTGCTTATCCTTATCCTATTTTGTGGACGTAGTCTGGAGTTCATGTGTAAAAATGGCTTGATATCATAAGCTGCTCCTAACCACCACTTGCTCTGCCTCCTATCATGTCGTGTTTCCTAGCGATAACTTAAACTAGGGATGCTTGGTTGCTAGAAACAGAACAGTGCAGGCTGATTAATTTCCATGGTTTGGAATGAGATGTTAAACAATGACATTTAGTGTCTACATACTTTTGGCCATGTGAACCAGTGTAAAATGGTTAATGATCTAAACCGTAGGTTATTTTTTGGTTCATTCAAGCAGCTCATTGTTGGTGTTTGTCATATTTGTGTAATGTGACTGGTTTCACTTTAACATGCTCGTAATTGTGGTCTTGTTAAAGAGGAAACAGCCTTTCCCAGCATAGCATCACCATTTGTGATGGTATTGTGAAACTACAAATCGGTGTAAGTTTGGTGGCTCGCTGGTGGTCCACATTTATCAATATCCTACAGATGTATTGCACAGATTCTTTTTTCTAAAATGTAATGCAGTGATTCATTTATTGCCAGAAGATAAAAACTTTTTCTTAGATTCAACATGAGCATAGATTAGAGCTGTATAATATTGTTAGAGATAGAAACTGGAAGAAATGATTTGCTGTTACATTTTATACACATACTGAAAGAACTAAGGTTTTCTGTTATTCCTGGATGGAGAGGGCAAGACATTAGCACAGGAACCACAAAATACAATGTTACTGCTGCTTGATATGTGTGATGTATTGGAGACTATTTATTATAGTTTAAGCCATAAAATATTTATTTTGTTTTACATCCAAGCAAAACTATTTGTTTTTACACCACAAACCAGGAAAGCTGACAAAATTCAATTTGTGTTTGTTGTTGTTATAGTGTTTTATTTCAGATAGATGGGACAGGTGTCAGAACACATACTAAACCCAGAGAGCATTGCACATTGAGACTGGATCAAATGGACACATAAAGAGTTTATGATCCGTTATAATAATCTAAAACTCATAGTTTTATGTTCAGACAAAACACAGATCTGATCAGTCAATTCAGGAGCACACAGACGTGCTGCTGTTTCAGCATCAAACAACCACTGGTTGAGTTTATGTAGATTTTAATTCATTGATGCTTTCTCAGTCTTTGAAAGCTTCATTTAAAAAAAGAATAATGTACCAATTGTACTTTAAAAGACTCAACATCTGCATTCTGTATGTTATGGGAATCCTTTTTATAAACATCCTTTTCCAAGAAACTCATGTCGACTGTCATAATTGTGTGATATGTTCTTGGCGGAACTGGAAGTTGATGCACCTCCTGTACTGAGACTTTACAGTGTGACACCCAGTGGAAGTGAGCGGAGGAAACTTTAGAGAAGAAGGAGAAAAAGCTTCACTTTTGACCAACTGCTATAAAAAATGTTTTTCTCAGTGGAATGCAGAATGAAAAGCTGATTCACGTCCCATTCCGGAAGTATTTTCATAAACGAGCGACTAACTGTTGCTGCTGGGGAAATATTCACAGTCTTGGAAAAAAACTGTCGTCCATTACGAGGAAGAGATCGATCGTCAGCGCAGACTGCTGGATATCGTCTGGAAACCCCAAGTAAAGCTGCACAGGATAGGTCTTTAAAACAGGAATGATTTTTAAATCAAATCCAATCAAAATTTATTTATATAGAACTTTAAAAATAACGTCTGGTTGACCAAAGTACTTTACAAGGACAAGGTAGGAACTAAAATAATATCAATACAGGAATAAAACATAGGAACATAAACACAAATGACACAGAATCAACAGTTCAAGAAGCATCAGACAATACTATGTATTAAAAGCCAGAATGAATAAATCTGTTTTAACCAATGATTTAAAAGTTGTCAACTCTGTAGATGATTCAACATTGAAAGGTAAACCATTCCACAATTTAGGAGCTGCAACAATAAAAGCACGGTCCAGTGTTTGTATCTGGCCCTGGGAACATCTAAAAGAAACTGGCTTGATGGTCTCAGCAATCTTGTAGATTTGCACCAACTCAGTGAGGTAGGGTGGTGCCAAACCATTAAGAACCTTAAAAATCAAAATTAATAGCTAGGGGTTATATGGTCAGATTTCCTGGTACCTATTAAAAGATGAGCCTCAGCATTTTGGACCATTTGAAGATGAGTGAGAGACAACTGATTAACACCAAGGTATAATGAATTACATTAGTCAAGTCTAGAGGTTATAAAAGCATGAATTGCAATCTCAAAATCATTAAAAGAAAGAAATGACTTGACTTTACTTAACAACCTCAGATGAAAGAAACTAGATTTTATGACCGAGTTGATCTGCTTGTCAAATCTTAAGTCATTGTGAAACATTATCCCTAGGTTTTTTACAGTCATCTTCAGATGATGAGCCAATTTTGCCAGATCGCCAAATAACATGCTGTCTTTTATCCTCATTTAATTTTAGAAAGTTCTGCGCCAGACATGCTTTCAGGTCTGTCAAACAGTGGCTGTAGAGACATCCCTCCGGCTGCTTTTAGTGGTAAATATATCTGGATGTCATCTGCATAACAATGAAAGGAGAAGCCATATTTCCTTAGAACCTATCCCAGCAGAAGCATGTACAAGGAAAAGAGAGTTGGGCCGAATACAAACCCTTGCGGGACACCACAGGAGAGGATAGTTGAAGAGGAGGAACTGTTACCAATATTAGCAGAAAAACTTCTATTCATGAGATAAGATCTAAACCAGTTAAGAGCAGTACCTTAAATTCCTACACACTGCTCCAACTGAGATGAGAGGATTCTATGATCCTCTGTATCAAAGGTCTAAAAGCACCAACAGAACTAGATCCCCAGCATCCCTAGCCAACAAAATATCATTAGTAATTTTTAATAGTCAGTCACCCGTGAGGACCTCGGAGTAGAGCCGCTACTTCTCCACGTTGAGCGGAACCAGTTGAGGTGGCTCAGGCACCTGTTTAGGATGCCCCCGTGATGCCTCCTTAGGGAGGTATTCCGGGCATGTCCGTCGGGGAGAAGGCCTCAGGGCAGACCCAGGACACATTGGAGAGACTATGTCTCCTGGCTGGCCTGAGAACGCCTTGGGGTTCCTGAAAAATTCCAGTAAGAAGCTGATGAATAATATTCATCAGTCTTTTTTTCTCTTTTCTTTTTCATCACATCATTGACCTTTGTCCCTCCAGAGCTGCCTCAGCAACATGTCTGTAAGGAGGAGGAGGTTGTGGCTGACCAGCAGCTCTGTGACCAGGAGAGGAACTCCAGTCTGAACCAAGAGGAGCCAGAACCTCCAGAGATTAAAGTGGAACAGGAGGAACTCTGTAGCATTCAGGACGGAGCGCAGCTTGGACTGAAGCAGGAGCCCAGTGACCACAGTGAACCAGAACCAGACAGTGACCAGCAGCTCCTCTCTCACAGCTCTCCTATAGCTGAGAGCCAGGATCAGAGAGGAAACCAGCATGTAGACTCAGGACCAACCAGTCACAGTAGCAATGTGGACAACTCTCCCATGTCACAGATTGTCTCTGATCCTACCACAGGTAACAAGTCCTTCAAATGTGACACTTGTGGAAAAGATCTTAAGTTTAAGTCCGATTTGAACCGACATTTGAGAATCCACACAGGTGAGAAGCCATATTCTTGTAAAACATGTGGGAAGAGTTTCACACAAAGAAGTCATTTGTGTGTCCACATGAAAATTCACACAGGTGACAGACCTTGTGTTTGGCACACTTGTGGGACAGGATTCAGGCAGAACTCAGACTTGGCTAAACATTTAAGAATCCACACAGGTGAGAAGCTGTTTGTTTGCAAAACTTGTGGGAAAGGTTTCAAGCAGAGCTCACAATTGTATGCTCATTCAAAGATTCACACAGGTGAGAGGCCATATTCCTGCAGTAACTGTAAGAATAGTTTCCTTACAGCGTCACATTTGAAAAGACATATAAGAATTCATACAGGTTAAAAGTGTACATAAAACCACAGGCCAACGGTAGTGCACTACTGCTCCTGACAGACCAGATAACTGGCCTGGAGCTAGAACATCCCGACATTGTCTTAGACTTTAATGTATTAGTAATGCAATTTAGTAAGATTCAAAGTCTGCTCTAGTCTGCTCTGTTTCAAGGTTAGCAGTAAGCCATGACATCAATTGTTTTCTTGTATTAATCTTGTGTTAGATTTATGTCTGAATGATTGTTTTAGTTACACACCACATAACATCCACACACGTTGAGCTACCTCATTTTGTTATGACTAGGTAACTTGCAGCTGCTCCAAGCCTGTGGAGCTCTAGATAAGCGACAGAGTCTGCTGGACTGACTTCATCTGTGTAAGGGGCTAGCCCAAAACTGATAAATGTATTGGGCTCTGTGTTTCCGGGAGCTTCTCTCTCTTCAGCAGCCAGAGTGTGTGCATCAGATCTGTCCAAGTAGATAACCACAAATTTTGGCGGTTGTCTCCAAAATTATTAGGATTTTTTGCTCCGATGGGAAGACCGGCTTGTTGAAGGCGGAAGTGGAAGGAGGAGCCTTCTCTGAGCATTTCTGAACATCTAAATATTTATAAGACGATCACTGCTAACTGTTAAATGATTGAGGGCACTAGGGAAATATTTTTTATTTTTCATATCATTGTGTGGGTGGATTTTCTGCACGAAGGCTGTTGAACAGTGTCACATGTGTATCCCATAGCAACAAGTGCTAGTGGGAGAATTCGATGTGAAACAGTGTGCCTTGGGCAGAGTTGTTTTTGGTTCCGGGGGCTGGGCATAGCGTATGGGGAAACTGTATTATAAAATTTAGGGCGATGGCGTATGCAGTGGAATTAAAACTGTTGATTGGGAGAACCACCGGCGAACGGGCATACCAACCTAGTTGGTGTAGAATCTTCCTGATCGAATCAATAATTCTGGGCAACAGACCATTCTACACCAGTCACGTGTGCATACTTTTCAATATGTCTGCAAACGTTGTTCAAGAGGGAAAAATTTGCAAACCTGATTTTTTGGGATCAGTACTCTGTGAATTTTTGTTTAAATGGTTAAATACGGTTTCTAAAAATGAGCAGGACACAGCAAGAGATCGGTTTATTTATTGGGTCCTGCAGATGCAGAAGAAAGGCATGTTTGGGGACAGTGACAGTCCTCCCCCACAAGGCGATGCTATAGAACTATTTTTGAAGTAAGTCGCTGTTGCTGTTGAGAAAGCTAAACAACAAATCGGCAGCTGTACCTCTTTGATATGAAATACAGTTGAAGCCAGATTAAAAGAAGCTTAGGGTTTTCTTGCTGATTGTACATGCTTTCAGGAAAATTTCAAGTATTTTCAGTCTCCTTCAGCCAGTTCAAGCAAGTCACAAGGGCCAGTTGATGTTAATTGGCACAGAGTGGCACAGTAGTTCCAGTGCAAGCTGCATATTCCTGCTCTGATCACAAAGTGCAGTTCAAACACACACAGCTGTCTTCCCCACAATCTCCACGTAGAGAGCAGAAGCCAATATTAAAGAATGCCTTATCTAGACAGATGCCACAAAGTGCAACACAGAGCATAGCACCCCTGGTGGTTGTACAGCGAGGTTAAGAAAAAGACTTTAAAAGTCTGGCTTAATTTAACAGGCAAGTATGGAAGGCTGGTTCGCCTATGACGGGTAAGATCCCCCTGCTAAATCTCGGGACAACCTAAGGCAGACACAGTCACGAGTACTTGACCTTGACGCCACTGTGAGCAGGCACAGTGGTCGAGGACACAACGGCTGGCTTGAGAACACTACAAGCTGATGTGATTCCACAGCCAAGTTCAGCCCAGAAGGCTGAGCTGATTTCTCTTATAGAAGTGTGTCAGTTGTCAAAAGGCAAAGTTGTAAATATCTACACAGATTCTGCGTATGCGGTACAGGTTGTACATGTAAACTTGTGCCATTGGAGAAGAAAAGGTTTTGTGACTTCAACTGGCTATCTGGTAAAACACTTGCAGCAGTTACTGGAACTAGATCAAGCGTTGTTGCTACCAAAGCAGGTGGCAATTGTTGATTTCACAGATATGGGAGCTGACAAAAGAGTTGAAGGAAAACTATATTTACTTGTCATTGGAGAAGAAAAGGTTTTGTGACTTCAACTGGCTATCTGGTAAAACACTTGCAGCAGTTACTGGAACTAGATCAAGCGTTGTTGCTACCAAAGCAGGTGGCAATTGTTGATTTCACAGATATGGGAGCTGACAAAAGAGTTGAAGGAAAACGATATTTACTTGTCTGTGTGGATCCGTTTTCCAAATGGGTAGAGGCTGTACCCACAAAAACAGAGACAGGCAAAGAGGTAATCAAGTGGCTCACTAGGGAAGTGATCCCCTGGTTTGGGGTACCTGAGATTATCAGATCTGATAATGGAACACACTTCTCAAACGATGACCTACGTCTGGTTGAACAGATGTTTGGGATAAAACACAAGTTTGGGGCTGTCTATCCTGCAGCCTCTCAAGGGCTTGTTGAGTGTGCAAACAGAACTATAAAAGTAGGGCTCACAAAAGTCTGCGCAGACACTAACCTAACCTGGGTTGAAGCTCTACTTATTGCATTGTTCAACCTCAGGTCCGCTCTGAATGCGATGCTTAATGTAAGCCCACCTGAAATCCTGACCGGGACAAAGATGCCCTGTACGGCTCCTGGCAGACCAGATAACTGGCCTGGAGCTAGAACATCCCGACATTGTCTTAGACTTTAATGTATTAGTAATGCAATTTAGTAAGATTCAAAGTCTGCTCTAATCTGCTCTGTTTCAAGGTTAGCAGTAAGCCATGACACCAATTGTTTTCTTGTATTAATCTTGTGTTAGATTTATGTCTGAATTATTGTTTTAGTTACGCACCACGTAACAACATCCACACACATTGAGCTACCTCATTTTGTTATGACTAGGTAACTTGCAGCTGCTCCAAGCTTATGGACCTCTAGATAACAGATGGAGTCTGCTGGACGGACTTCATCTGTGTAATGGGTTAGCCCAAAACTTAGAAATGTATTAGGCTCTTGTGTTTCCGGGATCTTCTTCTCTTTTCTCCAGCAGCTTGTCTGACGGAGGGAGCCACCCGGATTGTGTTCTGTAATCTTTATTTATATATTTTTTTTAAATAAACCGGCACTAAAATCAAGAAAGACGGACTCCTTCGTTATTCAGATCTGTCCAATAAAAGAACTGGGGTATAACACTGCAAAGCCTGTAGTCAAAACAGTGAAGAGCTGGACTGAGGAGGCTAAGTCAGAGCTCCGGGCCTGCTTTGACTGCACAGACTGGAGTGTATTTGAGACTGCAGCTACAGACCTGGATGAACTCACTGACACTGTGACATCTTATATCAGTTTCTGTGAGGGATGTGTGTGTGCCCAAAAAGTCCTTCTGCACATACAACAACAACAAGCCTTGGTTTACAGCAAGACTCAAGCAGCTTCGTCGTGCCAAAGAGGAGGCTTACAGAAGTGGGGACAGGACTCTGTACAGCCAGGCCAGGAAAACACTGACAAGGGAGATCAGAGCAGCAAAGAGGAGCTACTCTGAAAAGCTGAACGCTCAGGTTTCAGCCAATGACCCCTCGTCTGTGTGGGGGAGCCTGAAAACCATCACTGGCTATAGAAAACCATCCCCCCCTG
>NW_018128246.1:46228-49350 GCF_001952655.1 Monopterus albus | reverse complement strand
GCAGCACTGTATCAGCAGTAAAGTCCTACAAGTTCCTGGGCTCCACTATCTCCCAGGACCTGAAGTGGACGTCCAACATCAGGACCACCACCAAGAAGGCACAGCAGAGGATGTACTTCCTGCACCAGCTCAGGAAGTTCAACCTGCCCCAGGAGCTGCTGATACAATTCTACAGAGGAATCGTCGAGTCTGTCCTATGCACCTCCATCACTGTCTGGTTTGGCTCAGCAACCAAACAGGACAAGTAGAGACTTCAGCGGACAGTGAGGACTGCAGAAAAGGTCATTGGTGTGAGCCTGCCCTCCATGGAGGACCTGTACACCTCACGGGTCAAAAGGAGGGTGGAGAGGATCACTGCAAACCCCTCACACCCTGGACACAATCTTTTTGAATTCCTCCCCTGTGGATGGCGTTACAGGTCACTGTGCACTAAGACAACCAGGCACAGGGACAGTATCTTTCCACAGGCTGTCACTCTGATGAATACTTAACCAATGGCCATATTATTGGACAATAAACCTTAGTGTAATACCTGTAAATATACCTCGTACAGATTATACAGATTTGTACAGGTCTCTAGTTTGAAGTACTTTGTTTTTATTCCTATTTATCTCATTTCAGTGAAAATTCCTTTGTTTGTCCGCATTGTTTACTGCTTGTTAATACTGCTTATTTTGTTAAATTGCACAGCCTTATGATGGTTTACTGTTTTACTTGCCCCTTGCATGGGGATATGTACATAAAAGAAGAAAACAGATCAAAAAGTGGAATAGAGTTGAAGGTGAGAGCCTACAGTGGATGATGTCACTGCGAGTCGTCATCATCCACTGTGAGTGAGAAGCAATTTTTTTGCAACACCTGTGGGAAAAGATTTATTATGACATCTGATTTGATTTGACTTATTAGAATTCATATAGGTTAAATATTGTATGCTTGCAAAATGGGTGGGAGCTTTCAGACTGAATTGACAATCCACATGAGAAGAGCCAAAACTGGTGTGAAGCCACAACTCAGTGTGTCTCAGTTGCGAAAGAATATAAGATGACATACAAGAAAGTAGCCTGATATTTGTAAAATCCATGTGAGAGGATTCAGTTGTAGTGGTTCATGGACAATACACATAAGAACCCAGAAAAGAGAGACAACTTCAGTTTTTGTGAGAAAATGTTTTTTTCTCTAATCACAAAACAGCAGCAAATCCATTGACACAGGAGAAACCAAGATGAAACTTGTCAAGATGAGTTCACCAGGTGAATGAAGTCAGGGTATCCTCAGGTCTTGAATAGTCTTAAAAAGCAAAAGTTTAGTTACTTTAAAAAGCCTTAAATGTTATGAAAAAAAATTTCAGTTATGTTTACAAAGCTTGGAATATCAAAGTTGATGTAGAGGCAGAAAATCCCCAGTTAAATTATTCCAGAATTATGACTTTGCAAAATACATATGTACATCTTATTTACTTGTGTTTTATTTAGTCCATACATCCATTTTCTGGTGTTTTTCCAGCCCCAGGTCATTGTTACTGATAAGTTTGAATTTTTATTATTAAAAATTATTTTTGTTTTCTTGATCTGGAGGCTGTCTGCTTTACCATCTCAATACGTATTGATTTACAATGTTTAGGCCTGTTTGACCACTGGATTTCTGGAAAAGCATCACATCACTGTCTCATATATACAAAGCAGTTGCCCCACTTATTACCACAGTCACCCCGTTTCAGTTCGGGCTGGAACCCGGAGCCTTCTTGTTGTGAGGCGACATAATAATAAAATATGATTTCTTGATAGAACATTCATTAAAATGTGTAACATGGAAAGAAATAAAGAGAGGAAGACCTTTATCTCGCTCCTCTTCTGCAATATTGTGTAAAGCGGAACTAAGATTGACTCACCTCCACCACCGGAGATTCAAAATGTGACACACAGCGGAACTAAATAGAAGGCTCAACTGTAGTTATTTCTGAATGTTTGTAGTGATTTGGAGGCGGTTGTATAGTCGTAGCGTAGATAAATATCTTATATGTAAAAGTTACAATAAATCCATTATGTCTGCACTTCAGTATCTGAGAGAGTTCATCAACGGGCGACTAACTGTTGCTGTTGACGAAATATTCGAGGTCTTTGAAAAAACTCTCCTGCAGTACGAGGAAGAGATCGGTCGTCAGCGCAGACTGCTGGATATTGTCTGGAAACCCCAAGTAAAGCTGCACAGGATAGGTCTGTAAAACCAAAATGATTTTTAATAAAGGTAAAATGTAACATATTTTAGCATGAATTAGACGTTTGCTCAGGTTTCTGTTTTTACCGACACCGGCTTCTTACTCGAACGCTTCTGTATAAAACAAACGGGGAAATAAATTGCTTTAACAGCACCTTTGAATTTTGACTTTAGAATGAAATGTCTTTAAATTCATTTACAGTAAAGTATTTTAATTTAGGAAAGAATTTAAGAAAAAGTAACCTGCATTAGGAAAATAAAGTGTGTGGAACCTGGATATAAGAGCCTTCATCAAGAATTCAATAGGAATGTGGAAAACAACCCTAGAGGCCAACTGCAATCCAATTACACAAGTCAAAATCAAGTGCGGTATTTATGGAAGCAAAACGGCCTCATAATGATTTGAATCTATATCAGCATCTGAATAATAGGTTTTGAAATATTATACTTTGAATTCTATATTCTGAATGAATGCACTCTGAATTTTACGCAGTGAAATTACAAGTAGAGATTTTCAAGTTAGAAAAATACATAATTTTGATTTCAAACCACACCAATATTATTAAAATAATTCAAATATAAAAATGTACATGTCTAATTTTCAAAAAATATATTCAATGCATTTATTTCAAGAAGCACTATTCAGAACCAGAAAGTTCAATCAACTCACAATTCAGACTGTGACATTCAGGTGCAGAAATTCAAGTGCAAAAATTCAAAACAACATCCGGGACACTGGGCAGTAGCAATCGAGCGACAATGCCATCGATCGGATCCCTGGCCAATCGGGTAAACACAGGTCAGTCATGTGACTCTAGAGGCGAAAGTTTCCTGTAGTGCTGTGGCGCGAATGAACAACAAAGGTAAGTACAGAGGGAGGGAAAGTTTTCACCTGTGATTTTCGAAGT
>NW_018128246.1:35720-40501 GCF_001952655.1 Monopterus albus | reverse complement strand
GCCCTTCCCTGCACTTCTCCTCCCCTGTTAACAGAATAGCCATTCTGCCTTTTTACAGTCTCTTCAGGACTGTGAAAGTGCGAAAGGTGAATCCAATAGCGACAGCTCTTAGAGGGCTACGCCTATACTCATAGAAGCTTACTGAACGTAACCATTGTCCTCGTGTTTGGTTGACTTGGCATACAGTGACCTGTAACGCCGTGCACACAGGAGGAGTTCAAACAGTTTGTGACCATGGTGTGAGGGGTCTGCAGAAATCTTCTCTGCCCTCCTTTTGACCCATGAGGTGTACAGGTCCTCCATGGAGGGCAGGTCGGCACCGATGATCTTTTCTTCAGTCCTGACTGTCCTCTGGAGTCTGTTCCTGTCCTGTTTGGTTGCTGAGCCAAACCAGACAGACAGGAAAGTGTAGAGAACAGACTTGATGATTCCTCTGTAGAACTGTATCAGCAGCTCATTGTGCAGGTTGAACTTCCTGAGTTGGCGCAGGAAGTTCATCCTCTGTTGTGTCTTCTTGGTGATGGTGCTGATGTTGGACATCCACTTCAGGTCCTGGGAGACAGTGGAGCCCAGGAACTTGAAGGACTTTACTGCTGATATGGTGTTGCTGAGTGTGGTGAGGGGGGTTAAGGTGGGGCACTCTTATTAACGTCCACTGTTTTGAGCGTGTTCAGCTCCAGGTTGTTGCGACCACACCACAGAGCCAGCTGGTCAACTTCCTGTCTGTAGGCCAACTCGCCACTGTCTCAGATGAGACTGACAACCGTTGTCATCTGCTGACTTCAGGAGTTTAATAGAGCGGTCCTCATATGTGCAGTCATTTGTGTAGAGGGAAAACAGCAGCAGAGAGGGCACACATCTCTGGGTGGGGGGCCTGTGCTGATGGTCTGGGTGCTGGATATGGTTTTTCCCCAGCCTCACCTGCTGCTTCCTGTCTGTCAGAAAGCTGGTGACCCACTGAATTTATTCCCTTATTTTGTTTTTCAGCTCATGGGTCTGCTGGAAAATGACAGACAAGCACACACACCTCCACAAAAACATCTTTTCATCAGGTGCATAGGCCAAGTTAAAATTCTAGTGGATTAACAGGATTGTATTCCACACTCTGATTTGATTCCACACAAACAACATTTCAACATTGTCTTCTTCAGTGTATAATCTTGAAATGATCAAACAATACCCAACACAAGCGTTACAACACTTTGAAGGCAGACTGAAAAATTCCAGTAAGAAGCTGATAAATAATATTCATCACTCGTTTTTCCTCTCATCTCATCAGTGACCTGTTCCCTGTGTCCCTTTGTCCCTCCAGAGCTGCCTCAGCAACATGTCTCTAAGGAGGAGGAGGATGTTGTGGCTGGCCAGCAGCTCTGTGACCAGGAGAGGAACTCTAGTCTGGACCAAGAGGACCCAGAGCCTCCAGAGATTAAAGAGGAACAGGAGGACATCTGTAGCTCACAGCTCTCCTGTAGCTGAGAGCCAGGATCAGAGAGGAAACCAGCATGTAGACTCAGGATCAACCAGTCACAGTAGCAATGTGGACAACTTTCCCATGTCACAAACTGACTCTGATCCTACCACAGGTAACAAGTCCTTCAAATGCGGCACTTGTGGGAAAGATTTTATCTATAAGGCCAATTTGATTGTACATCTGAGAATCCACACGGGTGAGAAGCCATATTCTTGTAAAATATGTGGGACGAGTTTCACTCGTAGTGATGTCTTGTCACGCCATATGAGAATCCACACAGGTGAGAAGCCGTATTCTTGCAAAACATGTAGAAAACGGTTTACACATAGTCAACACTTGTTGGTCCACATAAGAATCCACACAGGTGAGAAGCCATATGTTTGCAGTACTTGTGGGAAAGGATTCAAACAGAGGTCAGAATTGACAATTCATTTCAGGGTCCACACAGGTGAGAAGCCTTATGAGTGCAATGTTTGTGGGAAAAGATTTAGACAAAAGTCGATAATAAAGAAGCACATGAGAACCCACGCAGGTGAGAACTAATGGGGGCTAAGAAGGTAGAGTGGGTCGTCTTCTATCCGGAGGATTAGCAGTTTAATTCCCGGCTTGTCCAGTCAACATGTCGAAGTGTCCTTGAGCAAGACACTGAAACTCCAGTTACCCCAGGTGTTGACATCAGTGTGTGAATGTGTGAGCATTTTGGAGTGCGAATGGGTGAATGGCCAAGTAGTGTGAAAGTGTTTCGTTTGTGCTGTAAAGCATAGAAAAGTGCTTTACATGTATAAGACCATTTACCATTTAAAAATCCACACAGGTGAGACGCTGTACTCCTGCACCACCGGTGGGAAAGGATTCTACACCATGCATCAGTTGAATCAATACATAAACTTTCATACAGGTTAAATGTTTTATTCTTGCAAAACGTGGAAGGTCTTCCAGACGTAGTGCTGAATTGACAGTCCACATGAGAAGAGCCTACACTGGTGAGAAGCCACATCACTGCTGCAGCTGGTGGAAACTCTACCTTAGTGCAGAGGTGGTAAAGGTACACACATTTGTTACTCAAATAGAAGTACAGATACCTGGTGAAAGTAGAAGTAATGATTCAGACTCTTTAGTAAAGAAAAGTACAGGCCCCAATGTTTGAGTAAAAAGTACTCCTTCGAAGGACATTGTACCATCTGTTTCTTTGTAGTCCTCACTAAAGCTAACTCAGTTTTGTGCTCTTTTTCTAGATCTGGTCAGTGGTTACTGATAAATAAATGATATTAGAAATTATTTTTTACTTCTAAGAATTGTAGAGTCTAGGTCCTCAAAGTTCTGCCTGGCCATCTGTATTAATTTGTATTTTATGTGCAGATTAGACAGCCTTACAGTCTCAGATTTAACAAGGTGAAACATATAAAAATACTCGCAATAGCTCTGCTATTAAATGGCTACATGTTCCCACTGAATAAAACATATCCAGTTTAATGTACATCATTGTTAACAATGACATCAGGTTATTATTATTAGGTTAGTTAAACTGGCCTCATTTTTCCTTTGCATGAGTATATTACTAATATTTCTGTTTGCAACAGTAGTTTTTAAACAAATGTAATCTCCCAAATCTTTGTTTCATTCAATAGTGAATGAACCAGCAAATGATTGTCATGTTTATCGATTTTCTTGATTTTTTTTTAAATAACTTTCAAAGTAATAATGTTTTCAGTGTCATTTGTAATGCCACAGTGGGTTTTCATGGACAACCAATCATATATGACAGTCAAGCTATCATGGGAGTATTGCTTTTATGGCATTATGGGGAAATAGAGTTCCCCCTTGGCAGATGTTTGCACTGTCTGATTGCTGTCTAGTTCTGTTTTCAACAGTATTTATTTGAAACAACTGTAAACCAGTGCTGCATGATTAATCATTTTGTGGGCCTGAGTTAGATCCCTATGTGATCTCAGTCTCGCGTGACAATGATTCTGCCGTGTTTGCATTAGCATTATTTGTTTTTAGACTGATTAAATCCTTTATAATAAAACATTGTGACCTACAATCGACTCTGTGAGGATATTTTTCTTTCTTTACCCACAATAAAAAATACAACTATAAAATGTGTCATTTATACACAATGATACTTACATATGTAGACTACAATACAAAATTATATAACCTAATCTTGGTTGTAAATGAAATCAAAATGACACTTGTGCAGGGAGATAAGAAGCTACAAGCTTAAGTAAAAAACCTCTCCTCATAAAGGCTCATAAAAAAGAACTATGTAATTACATTAAATGACATTGAATAAAAAATACACTGAACAAATTCTTTGGGTTCACCGCACTGTATTAAGAACAGCATAAATAATGCAGAGAAACAGCAGCAACAGTTTGCAACACCTGTGGGAAAGGTTTCAAGCAGAGCTCGTAATTGTATGTTCAAAGATTCACACAGCTGAGAAGCCATATTCCTGCAGTAACTGAGAAAAGGTTCCGTACAGTGTCACAGTTGAAAACACATAAGAATTCATACAGGTTAAAAGTTGTGTTCTTGCAAAACGTGGGAGAGCTTTCAGATGTAGTGCTGATATTCCACAAAATGAAAGATTTATCGTGAGTTACCTACAGATTTCATCTAGCCATCTGTTAGATTCTAACCTCTTTGTCAGAAATCAACCCAATTCTTTAGTTGGAGCACGAGAAGTGATGACAGGAGAGGACTGTTTAAAATCAACAGAAAGTTTACTGAAAGTCTGGTTACAAGAAAGTCTCACAGCGCTGGATTCAGAGAGATAGAGCTCCCGCAGGAATTCCAACTTCTGAATCCCGAATCATGTTTTCACATTACATTTATGCATTTTGGGCTAGGTCCGCCCCACGAAACCAGGTGTGTATGTGTTGTCGTATGACTTTCCAGGCGGCAGCCAAACAATGGGTTTTCTATGTCGCAGACCCCCCATCTGTGTAATCCCATTACATAACAAAGCAGGACCTGCGTGCAGACCCTGAGTGTATACAGAAGTTAAAGTGATCAGTTTATACTTCAGTATCACCTGACTCCCATCAGCACAAATGGAATTAAATGTATTAAAGTAATGAAGGCTCAGTAATTCTGGTCAATCATCAGTACAGTTTTACCATGTGTAAGCAAGGAAGGTAAACATATGAAAAGTACCTGAAAGACAATGATGAACAGAAAAGTAACTAAAGATTATAAAGTAACTAGGGCCTATAAGAATCAAGTCTTGCACTATTCTCCATTTAATGTAAACCGGAGCCTCTTTGTCTAGGTGTGTGTGTGTGTGTGTGTGTGTGTGTGTGTG
>NW_018128246.1:26877-28650 GCF_001952655.1 Monopterus albus | reverse complement strand
TATATAATATATAATCTATATTATATACTGTATGTTTTTGTGATCTGTTGTGTGTTATGCAAAAGTTTTGCTACTAACTCCTGTTTCCATATTGTTGTAGAATTTATCAACATGAATGATAGGTTACACCACCACTAATGTAGGGCTGCCTCTTAAAAGTCTCAGAGTTTATCAATAGATAAGGCTCTAGGTCATCTTCCATTTTGTCAGTCAAATTGTTTCTTTTGTGTTTGGGCCTTGTCATTATACAAAGAATATTGCGGGTTGACAACCTCCTGAAAGAAGCACTGTGGTGTGTTGTATAGTACAAAATAATTGAATTTTAAAATAATTTAGTGACTTACATGTACCCGCACATGTTCAGTTCTACAGAAACATGTTCAGACACCTTATGAACACTCAGCATCAGCGTGTGCAATATTGGTTAGTCTTTTATTATAATTATATCAAATAAAGTCAACATACTCTCCCCTCTCTAAATCTGCCTCTCCCCTCTACTTTGATGTGTTTTCCACTCTCACACTCATGGTAGAGCACTGTGAAACATAGTGTGAATTTATATTGAGTAATAAGGAGATAGAACTAGCACAAATTGATCCTTGTGCGGTAGTTTATGTTATGGGCACTAATCCCGCACACAACACTTACTGGTAATGTTATCAGTTATTAATGGGTACAACAATGTGGAAATGTAGCAACTGTAAAAGAATTGTACAACACAATGCAGATAACACACCAGTAGGAGTACAACAACATAGGAAGTTGTGATAATAATTTCATTGCCACAGTTCTTGCTTTTATGCTATAAAACACTCCCAGATGCTCCCTATGGTTACACATACTACAGAGGTTTCATGCAGGACCTTATAGATACGTCATAATAAAGTACTTTTAAAGTTAAATTGGTTACTTTTTACAATTAACACTGTCCATTTTTCTTTATTTCCTCCAGACCCCATCCACTTAAGGACTCTGGGTATCCACTGGTAAGGAGTCTACACTTTTCACTTCTCTCTCTCCACACTTTGTTAGTTAAGATGCCAGCATAAATGTAAATTCAAATGTGTATAACCATTTGCCTGTTCTAAGTGTTGTGTTGTGTTCATTGTAATGTTTTCTTTTTTTTTCCTACCCTTTTTCCTGCTACTCTACATAGCTGCAGAAATACATAAGCTACAAGATGTTTAACATAGTTGTATATGAAAAAAGTAATGAAGTTGAGGTGGTCCCTGCCGCATGGATATGCAATGGCCAGTGTTATTGGCCTCCTTATAAGAGTGCTGACACTGCGAGAGCAGTTAAATCCCTAAAGCAGCCAGGAGAGGGATAGTCAATGTATGCTGTTCGCACAATTTACACAGCACGTAAGTGAATCCTCTTTGTAGATTTGGTTTGTTTAAGAGCCAGTGCAAATTTTGATCTGTCTTCTGAGTTCTGCATTGCCCATTTATGGTACCTTTTAATGAAGCACACTTGAAGCTCCCTGATGCAGTCGATTCTACTGACCTGAATAAAGATACCGAAAAAAGCCCAAGCAGAGCTAAGAGACGAAGAATGCAAGTTGGTTTAATATTTGGTCCAGAGTTTGACATTGCAGGCACACAAAATAAGTCTTCCTCAGATATCACATATCTGACTTGTGTGATTTGAGGGGATTTACTCCAAAAATGCCTAAATATTTAATAGAATTAACCTCTATTGATACTCTTTAGATCAAAAATCTACTTTTTTCCTGATGAAGAGAGTGAAGAAGACGAAGGAACAATTAAGCCA
>NW_018128246.1:24165-26397 GCF_001952655.1 Monopterus albus | reverse complement strand
AGTGTGCCGTCCCCGGCCTTGGCCACCCCCAGCACCTCGTCAGGTAGTGCGAGTGCTCCCAGCAGCACCGCCCCTGCACAGGTGGGAGTGCAGTCCAGGCGGCGAGGCACACCTGCTCGCAATCATCAGAGCAGTACTTAGGGAGAGCGTTGGTGTGTCCTCGCCACCAGATGATCGCTTGTCATCTCCCCGGTGACTACTGCCTGTTTTCCGCCCTGCGAGGATACCTGCTCCTACCTGGATTTTCCCTCTCAGTGTTCTTCACACCATCTTCCTCTCTGCTCTACTGTGGACCTGCTTGTCAGACCGACTTTCTTCTGTGCCCTCTCCTGCTACCCTTGCTCTCACCTGGATTTTCCCTCTCAGTGTTCTTCACGTCATCTTCCTCTCTGCTCTACTGTGGATCTGCTCGTCAGACGGGCTTTCTTCTGTGCCCTCTCCTGCTACCCTGGACTGCTTCTTCGGCCTGCGGCGTTCACCGGCCACGCTTCGGCGCAGTCAGCTATCAGGTCCACTGTAATCCACCAGAACTAGCCACATACCTCAGCATACCTGTTCCGCTCTCTCATGCTCTCTCCCTCTGCTCCCCTCTAGCACACCGCGTCCACCTCCAACCACCAACCCGGGTTGCCGCACCAGCAGTCCAGTCCACTCAGCGCTCCCAGCTGCCCCGCGACCGACAGATGAAGTCAGCTCTGTCACACCCCCTATCTGCACATTAAAATTTGTTTACCTTGTCAAGCGTGAGCCTGAGTCCTGCAGTTCTTTGAGTCCGTAAAAAAGAAAACACACTACTTACGGCGAGCCGTAACACATAGTCCAAAATCAGGATTGTTTCCAAACGTATCCCAACTGGAGGGTCAGAGGATCAAATCGCGGTGCCTGTAGTCCACGTGTCGAAGTGTCTTTGAACAAGACACTGAACCCCCAAGTTGCCGCCGATGGTTAGAGCCATCGGTTGAATTGGCACCGCAGATGGCTACCATTGGTTTTGTACTGGAAACAAATTCCTTGTGTGTAATATACTTGGCCAATAAAGGTAATTATCCTTATCAAATTTAACCTTTTCCTCTTTTTTCGTTAATATGTAGAACACATGAACTGCCAGCTGCTCCAAGAAAGTACTGGGGGTTGGATGGGGAGGTTGGCGGTAACACAGCCAACTCGAACAAATCTCCTCAGTGCTCCGGCAACTCTCCTCAGCGCTCTAGCCTCAACTCCAGCTATTCTCCTTTGCATTCCAGCACAGACTATGGCAACTCTCCTCAGCACTCGAACGATTCTCGCCAGAACTTTAGCAGCAACCCTGGCTGTTCTTCTCATCACTCCATGGGCCGCTTTGGTGGGTCCTCTCAGCAGTCTGGAAGCAGCACTAGGGGCAGGTGTGGCTCTCCTCAGCAGTCCAGAAGCAATACAAGGGGTGATAACTTCAGAACTCTTCTTGGAGCTCCCTCTGGTGTCTGCTGTAAGTTTTTTTTCCTCCCCTTTTGCTTGTATGAGATAACATGCAACTGTGTTAATATATTTTTATATTTTCCATAGCTATTTTACAGAATCTCCTGACCAAACAGGAGATCATTCTTGACCAGTTAAGAACAATCATCCTAACCTTGCAAGGCACTGGAGGCCTTAGACATACCACAGATGTTGATGTTCTCGAACCGGAAACTCTTCCTCTTCACAATCTGGAGTCGCTGTTAGACCTTGAAGCACGGCTCAGGTCAGGTTCTGACCTAAAGCAAAAGTTGGTGAGTGTCATTGGTCCAAAATTAATCAGAGCACCTTCAAGTATGTACAGTGCCTTGCGAAAGTATTTGGCCCCCTTGAACTTTGCGACCTTTTGCCACATTTCAGGCTTCAAACATAAAGATATAAAACTGTATTTTTTTGTGAAGAATCAACAACACGTGGGACACAATCATGAAGTGGAACGAAATTTATTGGATATTTCAAACTTTTTTAACAAATAAAAAACTGAAAAATTGGGCGTGCAAAATTATTCAGCCCCCTTAAGTTAATACTTTGTAGCGCCACCTTTTGCTGCGATTACAGCTGTAAGTCGCTTGGGGTATGTCTCTAACAGTTTTGCACATCAAGAGACTGAAATTTTTGCCCATTCCGCCTTGCAAAACAGCTCGAGCTCAGTGAGATTGGATGGAGAGCGTTTGTGAACAGCAGTTTTCAGTTCTTCCCACAGATTCTCGATTGGATTCAGGTCTGGACTTTGACTTG
>NW_018128246.1:17346-21410 GCF_001952655.1 Monopterus albus | reverse complement strand
CCTGATGAGGCCTTCTTGATTATACAGTTATCTGGCCTCATATCTGTTAAACTTTCCTTAGTAAGATCCACCATTATGCCACCTCCTAGAGGATATTTTTACTGCTCAAAGCTGACTTTTCCACTGCTTGGGAGACAAAGTTGTGATTCACTTCCGCCTCATTTTAGTTTTTGTCTGATGGCTCTCCCAAAATGGACAGGGGAAGCCAACCCTGGTCCCCAAGAGCTGCAGCCCTGCTTGTTTTCCAACTATCAGGTGTGTTCAGTCACTCAGAAGCTGGAAGATACTAATTCACTGTCTTTTCCACTCCACCACCTCCTCTGTATCTTGGATGTCTGTTCTCTGCCTTTATTTTTCCCCTGCCCAGTCACTTTAATCCATAGTCACTCTACTTTACCATGCCTGGTCACCCACTGCCCTTCCCCTGTTATCACATGCTCACTCTCCTTTATTTGCCACACCCATGCCTAGCTCTAACTCTTCAGCTAATCGGGTCATTTAAACTCCTCACTCACTGTCATATTGTTCTTCAGAATACCATACTACATCCCTTGGTGTCTTCATGCCAAGATGATTCATTGCTCCTCCAAATTCTCTTCCTCCTCCTTCAGTTTGGTTGTTCACTGGTTGATTGTTTTTCCTCCTGTTATTAGTAGTACTTTTTGTTGTCTTCCCATGTTAATTTGTTTGTAGCTGTTAGTGCTAACCCTTTCTATTCATGCTGCCTTATTTACTCATCCAGTAATTAAGAGATATCTGAAGACACCTTGGGACAGGATCAGGAAAATCAGTGGGAAGGCTGCATTCCACCGAATGGTGTTAAAGGATGTTATAACAAGTAAGTTAATGTAGTCTGTATGTGTGTGGGTGTTTGCTTTTTGGCTATTGGAGAATTCAAGAAAATAGATTTTATGGCACATTTAATAAGAAATGTTTTATTTAAAGGTGCAGTAAGACAGAACAGATTGACTAGCACGGCAAGCAACATGGAGGTTGAGGTTGCCATAAAACGGTTGGTACTATTTCAGTGTCCCACCCCAAACTCTTTCATGTTTACACGCAGTACTATTTTAGGGCACACTTTATATCGTTGTGTTAATGTTAATTTGTAAATTGCCTTAACAGGTGGTTGCATCTTGCCTCTGACCGTGATGGAGGGAGGAAAGCTCGTGATGGTCGAGCTGGTGTTGCTGCACACAGTCACCAATTTTGACGGATGTTATGCTATACCCAACGACTTCTGCTTTATCACCTTCATTTCACACAGACACGAAATCTTGTTGGCTGAACTGTTCATTGTTTTAAATTTACCACACCTGTTTGTTTGTCCAAAAGGTTTATATTATTGCTGTTCATAAGTAATGTTAAATTATATCTTTAAATGCAAACTTTTGGAAAAAATATTATTTGCAGTTTTGACAGATGCTGTTAATTGCTGTTTGTGAATTAAAGCACAATCCTGTGAACTGGGATAAACTGGAAGCACTGTAAGTCATAAATCATTCAACATAAATAATGGGAATGTTTTTAGTTTTTTAGCTTAATATATGTTTCTTAAGGTAATGATTAACTGAGTCAAATAAGTGGTAAATCTAAATTTAGATGGCCATGTGCTGGATGTTGCCCAGGACAGGTTTGATATCTAGCTGCCGGATGTGTGCCGGTTAAGGACCGTTATTCCAAACCAGATGTCAGCCGTAAAACAGTTGTGAGTCTAGGCCAAATCTGGCCCACACAAAGTTTGCTATCTGGGATACATCCTGTCACAATACGAATCGCAGTTCCTGAATTCTTACAAGTTTTCTGTGTTTTTGATGTACAGTGGGTACGGAAAGTATTCAGACCCCCTTAAATTTTTCACTCTTTGTTATATTACAGCCATATGCTAAAATCATTTAAGGTTTTCTTCCAGGATATTTTGATGGATGATTTGTTGTTGTTATAGTGTTTTATTTCAGATAGATGGGACAGGTGTCAGAACACATACTAAACCCAGAGAGCATTGCACATTGAAACTGGATCAAACGGACACAAAGAATTTATAATCTGTTGTGATAATCTAAAACTCAATAGTTTTGTGTTCAGACAGAACAGATCTGATCAATCAATTCAGGAGCACACAGACAATAAATCTGCTTTACTGGTGCAAAAGCACAGACATTTCAACAGACGTGCTGCTTTTTCAGCATCAAACAACCACTGATTGAGTTTATGTAGATTTTAATTCATTGATGCTTTCTCAGTCTTTGCTTCTTGTGATTAAAAAAAGAATAATGTACCAAAAGGTACATACTCGGACATCTGTTTCGGATGCCTCCTGGACGCCTTCCTAGGGAGGTGTTCCGGGCATGTCCCACTGGGAGGAGGCCCCGGGGAAGACCCAGGAGGAAAATGGATGGATGGATGGGCATGTCAGCTGTCATAATTGTGTGATATGTTCTTGGTTTTGCATCTTGAATGTAGAACTACAGGTACTGTGCTGCATAAACATGTACACTTAAAAATGTAATTAATACAATATGATGCTTTAATTAACTATTCATCAAAACCTGGAGTAGTTAAAACAGAGTAAAAGATTTAAAATGGAGGAAGAGAGAGAAGAAGGAGAAAAAGCTTCACTTTGACCAACCGCTGCAAAAAATGTTTTTCTCAGTGGAATTCGGAACGAAAAGCTGATTCACATCCCATCCCGGAAGTTCACAGTGTGACATCTGGTGGAAGTAAACAAAGGACATGAAGTTGACTTTTGCCACTAAACCTCATAAGAAGTAGAAAAAAGTAGTAAACAAAGGCAACACTAGTAATCAAATCAAATTTATGCATATAGCACTTCCAAACAACATCCAGTTGACTAAAGTACTTTACATGTGTAGTGGTTAAAAACAAACAAGGTACCAGTCCAGAGGTAATATGTAATAGAATAGTGTGTATTTCATATATAGATATTATTTGTAATAGTTATGTAAGGGTGAGCTAAGTGTTTATGTAAGCTTGATCTGTTTCTCTTCTCTTCTCTTACTCAAGCAAGAATATCTTGGGTTGTGTCCTCCTTGTTTAATTTATGGGTAAACATCCAGAGAGAATTCCTCCTTAAATGGGGAATGGATATAGCTTCAGCCTTATGTGAACGGTTCTGTACTCTGCTCATGTTTAGAAAAAGGAAATGTGTGCTAGGTCAACGTGACCTAGAAGTTCATGTACTGGACATTTTAGACAATGCTCGGAAGAAGGGGTGTGGAGGTGGCATGAGACTGTGACTCTGGCTCAGGCCATAGAAGGCTGTGTAACTGGGAGAAGATAAAAGTTAGGACAGCTGTGGGTTAGGGAGAAGAAGAAGGAAGGATGGTGCGGCAGTCGTGAGAGTGGGGTGGGGGGACTCTGGACTCTGACTGACTGTACCCTGTGACCAAGACTGACTGACTCTGTGACAATCTTCTTATTTAATACTGTATCTATTCCATCGCAAGAGGAGTGATTCTGTTCTCTGTTCCTGAACTACCAGATTACCTATTTAACTACTACTCTGTTCAGAATAATTGTAATATTAAATGATTACTTAAATTGGGATGATTTGTCTGAATTAATTTAGTCTGTATTACATTCTAGCCACGACACATGGCAGAATAAAATCAATAAATAGAATAAGCAAAATCAGTGCAAAATATAAAACAGCACAGTAACAGACACACAGATGACAAAAAAATTAAAGGAATGCATCTGGCCCTACTGTGTATTAAATATGTTTTAATCAATGATTTAAAAGTAATGAGGTCAGTAGCTGACCTAACATTAAAAGGTAGACTTCCACAATTTAGGTGCTGCAACAGTAAAAGCACGGTGACCCCAATGTTTATATATGTTTATACCCTAGGAACCTCTAAATGAAACTGGCTTGAAGATCTGAGGGACCTTGTAGGTTTGTGCCAATGCACTAATTCAGTTTGGTAAGATGGAGCCAAACCATTAAGAGCCTTAAAAATAAAAATCTACATCTTAAAATCAATTCTAAAACAGGCTGGAAGCCAGTGGAGAGAAGCCAGTACCCGGGTTATATGCTCCAATTT
>NW_018128246.1:12809-16026 GCF_001952655.1 Monopterus albus | reverse complement strand
CTCCCCTGCCAGTTCTTTCTAGTATCATCAGGCCCGTTTGTTTCTCGTTGTTCTTAGCTTTATATTGTACTCACGTTTTTGTCGCCCTAGCCCCGTTCCAGTCTTGTGCCCCATTGTCTCAGCCTCCTCGCCTCTGTTGCTTCTCCGGACCACGAACCTCCTCAATCCCGCACCATCTCCAGCACGCAGGTCGATGCACAGTCTCCCATTAACTGCATGTACTAACTCTGTCTCCTCAGCAACCTTCCACCACGACCAGCCCAGCAGTGAGTCCCAGCGTCCGCAGCCTGGCCTTTCCCTCATCATTCCACCACTGACTGTTATTCACCTTCTGCGGCTTGACACCCGGTCCCACTTCAACCTGGTCATTCACTTCCTTGTAAGATATCACTGTAAATAAACCGAGCACTACTTGCACTGAAGTCAGCCACCTGGGTCCGTCCTTTTTTTGACTCGCTCACCTCTGTGTCTGAGTGGATCTAACAACCATTCACAGCCACTGTATCAGATGTTTGTAATATGGTTTCATTTCTTCCTTAGTTGAACAATCTAGGCAAAACAAAGAGGTGTACCATCAGTACCAGGAGCTTGCTTGAGTAAATGTACTTAGTTATTTTCCAAAACTACTGTGTTGTTGGTGTGGACTGTAATATAAAAAGGTGTTTCTGTGAAAAATGACCTGGGAGAACTGGGAGATCCTTTGTCAGGAGCCTTACATATATAAGCTTTAGCTGTACTTTAGTATTTTGTCAGCATTGTACAGTAGCTGAATAAACCTTTGTGAAGTTAGGCCTACATTGCACTACCTGCAGTAATTTTTACAGTGCCTTGCGAAAGTATTCGGCCCCCTTGAACTTTGCGACCTTTTGCCACATTTCAGGCTTCAAACATAAAGATATAAAACTGTAATTTTTTGTGAAGAATCAACAACAAGTGGGACACAATCATGAAGTGGAATGAAATTTATTGGATATTTCAAACTTTTTTAACAAATAAAAAACTGAATAATTGGGCGTGCAAAATTATTCAGCCCCTTTACTTTCAGTGCAGCAAACTCTCTCCAGAAGTTCAGTGAGGATCTCTGAATGATCCAATGTTGACCTAAATGACTAATGATGATAAATAGAATCCACCTGTGTGTAATCAAGTCTCCGTATAAATGCACCTGCACTGTGATAGTCTCAGAGGTCTGTTTAAAGCGCAGAGAGCATCATGAAGAACAAGGAACACACCAGGCAGGTCCGAGATACTGTTGTGGAGAAGTTTAAAGCCGGATTTGGATACAAAAAGATTTCCCAAGCTTTAAACATCCCAAGGAGCACTGTGCAAGCGATAATATTGAAATGGAAGGAGTATCAGACCACTGCAAATCTACCAAGACCTGGCCGTCCCTCTAAACTTTCAGCTCATACAAGGAGAAGACTGATCAGAGATGCAGCCAAGAGGCCCATGATCACTCTGGATGAACTGCAGAGATCTACAGCTGAGGTGGGAGACTCTGTCCATAGGACAACAATCAGTCGTATACTGCACAAATCTGGCCTTTATGGAAGAGTGGCAAGAAGAAAGCCATTTCTTAAAGATATCCATAAAAAGTGTCGTTTAAAGTTTGCCACAAGCCACCTGGGAGACACACCAAACATGTGGAAGAAGGTGCTCTGGTCAGATGAAACCAAAATTGAACTTTTTGGCAACAATGCAAAACGTTATGTTTGGCGTAAAAGCAACACAGCTCATCACCCTGAATACACCATCCCCACTGTCAAACATGGTGGTGGCAGCATCGTGGTTTGGGCCTGCTTTTCTTCAGCAGGGACAGGGAAGGTGGTTAAAATTGATGGGAAGATGGATGGAGCCAAATACAGGACCATTCTGGAAGGAAACCTGATGGAGTCTGCAAAAGACCTGAGACTGGGGCGGAGATTTGTCTTCCAACAAGACAATGATTCAAAACATAAAGCAAAATCTACAATGGAATGGTTCAAAACTAAACATATCCAGGTGTTAGAATGGCCAAGTCAAAGTCCAGACCTGAATCCAATTGAGAATCTGTGGAAAGAACTGAAAACTGCTGTTCACAAATGCTCTCCATCCAACCTCACTGAGCTTGAGCTGTTTTGCAAGGAGGAATGGGCAAAAATTTCAGTCTCTCGATGTGCAAAACTGATAGAGACATACCCCAAGCGACTTACAGCTGTAATCGCAGCAAAAGGTGGCGCTACAAAGTATTAACTTAAGGGGGCTGAATAATTTTGCACGCCCAATTTTTCAGTTTTTTATTTGTTAAAAAAGTTTGAAATATCCAATAAATTTCGTTCCACTTCATGATTGTGTCCCACTTGTTGTTGATTCTTCACAAAAAATTACAGTTTTATATCTTTATGTTTGAAGCCTGAAATGTGGCAAAAGGTCGCAAAGTTCAAGGGGGCCAAATACTTTTGCAAGGCACTGTAGTGGTGTTATGTGGCACGTCGTTTTGACTTTCACGCTGACAGTTCCTGTGCTGTGGATCTCAATTTGTACATAGGTTAAATGTTTTGTGTTATTTGTCTCTAGATATCCACGCTGACAGTTCCTGTGCTGTGGATTTCTTTTTCCTTTTCCAGTCCTACTGGTTCATTTGCTTTTTCACCTGTCCATCCTCATCCTCACTCTCCTGTGCTTTGCCGTTAGCCTGTCTTCTCCCCTGGTCATCCTTTTCTCCTTAGCCGTATTTGCTCAGCCCTGGTTGTATGTGTTCCTCGTCTCTGTTCCCTTTTGTAATCCCCACCAATAAACCACCTGTTTTTACTAGCACCTGGGTCAGCACTCTTGAGTCCAACCTCAGTTCTCCCTCACCCTCCTGGTGAGGGGGACTAAAGCATAACAATAGTTCCCTAAATAGCCTCCAATTAATCCAAAATGCTGCAGCCAGAGTACTGACAGGAACTAGTAAGAGAGATCATATCTCTCCCATATTAGCTTCTCTCCACTGGCTTCCTGTAAAATTCAGAATAGAATTTAAAATCCTTCTCCTAACATCCAAAGCCCTTAATGACAAGGCTCCATTGTATCTTAAAGACCTCGTAGAGCCTTATCATCCTAACAGAGCACTTCGCTCTCAGAGTGCAGGTTTACTTGTGGTTCCTAGAGTCCACAGAAGCAGAATGGGAGGCAGAGCCTTTAGCTATCAAGCTCCTCTCCTATGGAACCAACTCCCAGTCTCAGTTCGGGAGGC
>NW_018128246.1:12214-12598 GCF_001952655.1 Monopterus albus | reverse complement strand
TTAAAGGGAGTTTTTCCTCCCCACTGTCGCCAAGTGCTTGCTCAAGGGGGATTTGTTGGGTTTTCCCTATGTAATAATATTGATAACAGTAAGGTCTAGACCTTACTTTGTAAAGTGTCCTGAGATGACTTTTGTTGTGATTTAGCGCTATACAAATAAAACTTGATTTGATTTGATATACAAGCTTTACAACACTTTGAAGGCAGACTGAAAGGTTCCAGTAAGAAGCTGATCAATAAGAATCATCACCATTTTTTCTCTTTTCTCTTTTATCACATCAGTGACCTGTTCCCTGTGTCCCTTTGTTCCTCCAGAGCTGCCTCAGCAACATGTCTGTGAGGAGGAGGAGGTTGTGGCTGACCAGCAGCTCTGTGACCAGGAGCG
>NW_018128246.1:3144-12148 GCF_001952655.1 Monopterus albus | reverse complement strand
AGGGAGAGCAGCTTGGACTGAAGCAGGAGACTGATCCCTTTATGTTGACTCCTACTTATGAGGACAGTGACCACAGTGAACCAGAACCAGACAGTGACCAGCAGCTCCTCTTTCACAGCTCTCCTGTAGCTGAGAGCCAGGATCAGAAAGGAAACCAACATGTAGACTCAGTATCAACCAGTCACAGTAGCAATGTGGACAACTCTCCCATGTCACAGACTGACTCTGATCCTACCACAGGTAACAAGTCCTTCAAATGTGACACCTGTGGGAAAGATTTTACGTTTAAGTCCGATTTGAACCGACATTTGACAGTCCACATGGGTGAGAAGCCATATTCTTGTGAAACATGTGGGAAGAGTTTCACTCGTTATAATACCTTGTTGGCACATATGAGAATCCACACAGGTGAGAAGCCATATTCTTGCAAAACATGTGGGAAGAGTTTCAGACACAGAAGTGGCTTGCAGGTCCACATTAGAATCCACACAGGTGAGAAGCCATATTTTTGCAAAACATGTGGGAAGAGTTTCAGACATATAGCTGGCTTGCAGCGCCACATGAGAATCCACACAGGTGAGAGACCATATTTTTGCAAAACATGTGGGAAGAGTTTCAGACATAGAGATGTCTTGCAGCGCCACATGAGAATCCACACAGGTGAGAAGCCATATTTTTGCAAAACATGTGGGAAGATTTTCAGACAAACAAGTGACTTGCAGCTCCACATGAGAAACCACACAGGTGAGAGACCATTTGTTTGCAACACTTGTGGCAAAGGATTCAAGCAGAGCTCACAAATGACTGCTCATTTAAGAATCCACACAGGTGAAAAGCCATATTCTTGTAAAACATGTGGGAAGAGTTGCACACAAAGAGGTAACTTGCGTGTCCACATGAAAATTCACACAGATGAGAGGCCTTATGTTTGCAACACCTGTGGGAAACGTTTCAAGCAGAGCTCACAACTGGATGCTCATTCAAAGATTCACACAGGTGAGAAGCCAGGATTAATCCCGGCCGGCAATCGGGCGAAGGCAGGGTACACCCTGGACAGGTCGCCAATCCATTGCAGGGCTAACACATAGACGAACAAGCACACACACACTCCTATGGGCAATTTAGAGACACCAATCAACCTAAGCTGCATGTCTTTGGACTGCGGGAGGAAGCCGGAGTACCCAGAGAGAACCCACGCAAGCACAGGGAGAACATGCAAACTCCACACAGAAAGATCCCGGGTGAGGCCTGAACCCAGAGCCTTCTTGCTGTGAGGCAACGGTGCTAACCACCATGCTGCCCCACGTAGTGCTGATATTCCATAAAATGAAAGATTTATCGCGAGTTACTAACAGATTTCATCTGAGGGTTGGATGGGAATTTCTGGAGGCCTCTTAAGCCGAGTAGATGCTGTATGACTTTTATTGATCGTATACGATGTGTTAACAATGTGGGTGTTCACTCTGGATGTTTAAACAGAACTTTGGAGTGGATGTGTTCATTGACAAGTCCAGTAAAGTTTAGGTCAACCAAAAGACAAACAGCATTACTTTTAGCCACTATACTTTGTACAGTTGATGAACAGCAGTAATCTGCTGTCACTATTTTTCTTGCTACTGCAGATCGTGATACTGTTTTGTGGTGCTGCCAGAGCTCATTTAACCTTGTCCATATACAGTATATACTGTAAATATATGTGGCCTATGGCCTTGTGTCAGTTGATTGTGTCCACAAAATATGATCTAATTTGGGCCATGTTGTTATGTAGTCTTCGTACTCACTCTAGTGCACTGAACTAACTTCAGACCGTGGACCTGCAAGACAACCGACAAAATTTCTGACATGCCAGAAATCCATCTGATCCATCGACAGCTAGGTCATTGGTCGTTCAGGTAATTAATCTGGTGCCAGGACCCTGTTCATACTGGACGTCAAATGACCATTGATGGGGCCCAAATTCATCTTGACCCTAACAGTATTTGGGCCCGACTGAATTGGGTCTAAAATCGGGCCAAATCTGTACAGTGTCTGTTTGGGTTTACGATGGGACTGAATGAGGACTTAGACGGCCCATCTCTGTGGTTTTGGCCATTTCAGTGAAAAACCATACATCCTGTCACAATACGAATCGCAGTGCCTGAATTCTTACAAGTTTTCTGTGTTTTTGATATATAACTTGTTTATGGAAGTTAAGAGTTGACTGAATAAAAGAAGAAAATGGATCAAAAAGTGGAATAGAGTTGAAGGTAAGAGCCTACAGTGGATGATGTCACTGTGAGTCATCATCCGCTGTAGGTGAGAAGCCTTTTTTTTTATATTAGAATTCAGGCAGCAGGCAGGTCATTGTTACTGATAAGTTTGAATTTTTATTATTAAAAATGATTTTTGTTTTCTTGATCTGGAGGCCGTCTGCTTTACCATGTCAATACGTATTGATTTACAATGTTTAGGCCTGTTTGACCTTCACTGGATTTCTGGAAAAGCATCACATCACTGTCTCATATATACAGAGCAGTTACCCCACAAGTGATAGCGATCGTAGCAACCTACACATTTTTTGAGTTTCATTAGTGATTCTGATCAGTTTCATAAATTTAATATTAATGTAAATGAGCACTTGGATTAAATAAAGAATTTAAATGGTCAACTCAGCATGAATCATTTTCATTTACACAAGTGCCGTTAAACACATCAGTGTAAAGACCTGCCTTTATTTTTATAATTTTACTTATGAATTTCCTTTGTTTTAAGTGATGCTAGTGTCAGCAATATTTATAAAAAGTGAGTGTTGGGTGATACAAATGTTGTCACCTTTTTGGTTCCACACTGCTTTGCACCTGTATGAAGGCCACGATATGCTAACCCCTGGACATAGGAATAAAGCTTAACCTCTCACACCAAAGTGGCATATTTGAAACATATTAAAGCTCCAAACACTGCTTGAGGTTTTATGACGGAGATATTTACTCAGTAATTGACTACCATGAACCTGCGAACAGAGTTCCGTGCAGACCTCCCTCTTTCATGTTATTAATTCAGGTTAAGACCCCAAAACCTCCCAAATAACAACAACCTGCAATTATAGTGGCAGCTACCTCCTTATACCCTCAGATGTTACTGTACTGAGAAATTTTTATAAACCAGTACACTCTGGCTCTGAGGATTCTGGTCAGTAGACTTAGTCCTCTCATCCAACCAGATGCCACAGTTTGCAGTTAATACCTTATTTGGCATGCAAAGTCATATTCTTTAGAACTATTGCATATTGGTTTACTGTCACAGCTCAAGTCCACTGCCCGTAACTGGCCTCCACCCCACCATGATTCAGCCTCGGATTCTACTTCTCTTTTCTCAGAAAACTAAATCATCCTAAATACCTAATAAAGATACAAGGAACTCGTGTCTGATTGAAATACCAAAATCCCATTATTGCGTTTAACTAAACAATCAGAATTACACTCTGATTACACAAAACTACCAATGCCTTAAAATCAAAACATGGATCTTTATATTTTGAATATAATACTTGACTAAACATTGATTATCATTGATTAGACATTGATCAAACATTAATTATCAATCTAATCTTTACTTTATGCATGAGACCATGTTTTTCTACTTTCCTTAATACTCTGTCTCCTTTTATTTTTTCTTCCTCTCTTCTCTCTGTCAGTCCCACGTTCATACAGACACACCTCCCGACTTCCTCATTTCAGGGATGTGTGTTACTTCCCTTTTTCTCTGTCAGAATTGTCTCACTGTCTATGATTTAGATTCTGACTGTACTTTAGACTTCTAAATGTACCTTTTTCAATACAATCCTTTCTCATTTTATTCTTACCCATTCACTAATGATTATTTCAAACAAAACACACACATAAATCATCTTATGATTATCTTAACTTTTCTACTTTATACATTCTGCTCTACGGGACCCATATTTACAGCTTCACTGACACACCTCTGGGCTTATTCGCCAAAAAATGATTAGTTTGATGCATAAATACTTGTACATTAAAGTATCCATCCATAATCTATAACTCTTATCAATCCCCAGAGGCGGGGTCCACCCTGGACAGGTCACTACTCTGTCGCAGAGCTGACACATAGACAAACAACCGCACACACACACCCGCACTCACTGCTAAGGGCAATTTAGAGTCGCCAGTCAACCTAAGATGCATGTCTTTGGACTGTGGGAGGAAGCCCGGAGCACCCAAAGAGAACCCACACAGGCACAGGGAGAACATGCAGACTCAACACAGAAAGGACCCTTTTCAGCTCGGGCTCGAACCTGGAACTTTCTTGCTGTGAGGCGACAGCGCTCACCTTAATAAAATATGATTTCTTGATAGAACATTCATCAAAATGTGTAACATGGAAAGAAATAAAGAGAGGAAGACCTTTATCTTGTCTCGCGGCTGCAATATTGTGTAAAACGGAACCAAGAGTGATTCACCTCCACCGCCGGAGTTTCGCAATGTGACACACAGCGGAACTAAAATAGCCCAACGGTTGTTAGCTTTGTGGATGTTTGGTGTGAGTTGAAGGTGGTTGCATAGTTATATCGTAGATAAATATTTAAGTTACAACAAATCCACAATGTCTGCATTTCAGTATCTGAGAGATTCTATCAACGAGCGAGTAACTGTTGCTGTTGACGAAATATTCACAGTCTTTGAAAAAAGTGTCATGGAATACGAGGAAGAGATCGATCGTCAGCGCAGACTCCTGGATATCGTCTGGAAACCCCAGCTGAAGCTACACAGGATAGGTCTGTAAAACATAAATGATGTTAATAAAGCAAAAATTAAACATAATTTAGCATGAATTAGACGTTTGCTCAGGTTTCCGTTTTTACCGACACCGGCTTCTTAGTCGAACGCTTCTGTGTAAAACAAACGGGGAAATAAATTGCTTTAACAGCACCTTTGGATTTTGACGTTAGAATGAAATGTCTTTAATTTCATTTACAGTAGAGTATTTTAACTTTTAGTCTTGTTTTCTGATTACCTTCTGAACTGTGTACAGTGATTTGAAGTTTCTGCATCTGTTAATTTGTAAAATTGAGCTTTTTTTTTTAAGTCTAAAGAGGAAGTTATTTGAATTTATTCCCTTAATCATTACATCTTTCAGTTCATAGGTCAGTGTGAAAATGATCAAACAGTACCATATACAAGCTTTACAACACATTTAAGGCAGACTGAAAAATTCCATTAAGAAGCTTGTGAATAAGAAGCATCACTCTTTTTTTCTCTTTTCTCTCTCATCACATCATTGACCTTTGTCCTTCCAGAGCTGCCTCAGCAACATGTCTGTAAGGAGGAGGTTCTGGCTGACCAGCAGCTCTGTGACCAGGAGAGGAACTCCAGTCTGGACCAAGAGGACCCAGAGCCTCCAGAGATTAAAGAGGAACAGGAGGAACTCCGTAACATTCAGGAGGGAGCGCAGCTTGGACTGAAGCAGGAGACCGATCCCATTATGTTGACTCCTACTTATGAGGACAGTGACCACAGTGAACCAGAACCAGACAGTGACCAGCAGCTCCTCTCTCACAGCTCTCCTGTAGCTGAGAGCCAGGATCAGAAAGGAAACCAGCATGTAGACTCAGGATCAACCAGTCACAGTAGCAATGTGGACAACTCTCCCATGTCACAGACTGACTCTGATCCTACCACAGGTAACAAGTCCTTAAAATGTGACACTTGTGGGAAAGAATTTAAGTGTAAGTCGAAATTGAACCGACATGTGAGAATCCACACAGACGAGAAGCCGTATTCTTGTGAAACATGTGGGAAGAGTTTCCATTATAGTGATTCCTTGTGTACCCATATGAGAATCCACACAGGTGAGAAGCCATATGTTTGTTGTACCTGTGGGAAAGGATTCAAACAGAGATCAGCATTGTATACTCATTTACGTTTGCACACAGGCGAGAGGCCGTTTGTTTGCAAAACATGTGGGAAAGGATTCAAGCAGAGGTCAGAATTGACTGGACATTTAGTAATCCACACAGGTGAGAAGCCGTATTCTTGCAAAACATGTAGAAAAAAGTTTACACGTAATCAACACTTGTTGGTCCACATGAGAATCCACACAGGTGAGAAGCCATATGTTTGTTGTAACTGTGGGAAAGGATTCAGGCAGAAGTCAGAATTGACAGTTCATTTAAGAAACCACACTGGTGAGAAGCCATATTCTTGTGAAACATGTGGGAAGAGTTTCCATCGTAGTCATTCCTTGTGCACTCATATGAGAATCCACACAGGTGAGAAGCCTTATGTTTGTTGTACATGTGGGAAAGGATTCAGGCAGAGGCCAGAATTGACCATTCATTTAAGAATCCACACAGGTGAGAAGCCATATTCTTGCAGTAACTGTGAGAAAAGTTTCCGTAGAGCGTCACATTTGAAAAGACATAAAAGAGTTCATACAGGTTAAAAGATGTATTCTTGCAAAACGTGGGGGAGATTTCAGACGTAGTGCTGATATTCCATAAAATGAAAGATTTATCGTGAGTCACTGACAGCTGCCATCTGAGGGTTAGATGAGAATTTCTGGAGGCCTCTTAAGCCGAGCAGATGCTGTGCGACTTTTATTGATCGTATACGATGTGTTAAAGATATGGGTGTTCACACTGGATGTTTAAACAGAACTCTGGAGTGGATGTGTTCATTGACAACTCCAGTAAAGTTTAGGTCAACCAAAAGAAAAACGGCATTACTTTTAGCCATTATACTTTGTGTTATGGACGTAAGTGCAGAAGTAAGAGAGGGAGAGGTAGACCAAATGAGGAAGTACAAGAGCCAGCATGACTAGACAAGGTTACACAGAAAGCCTTAGGATGTGAAACTGAGAAAGAACAAGTGCATGCAAGAGAAGAGGAAGTGTTGTGTTTGAAACATGTTGAAACTCTGTTATACAGCAAGCAGAGACCTGAGATTACTCTCACAGTTGGACCACATCAAGTGAAATTTCTATGTGACACAGGAGCTTCAAAAACTGTGATACACCCAGATGATATACCAAGCATATCTCCATCCGAAGGCACCATATTTGTTACTGTAAGTTACATGACATTACTTTTGATACAAGACTATGGGGAGAAAAATAAACCCATAGCCCAATACTCAAGTCGAGTAGATCTAGTGGGTAGAGCACTGCCACCCTATGTGCAAGCAGTAGTAGCTGCCTCCATGGCAGTACAAGCTTCAGCTTTTATTGTGTTACTCCACCCCCGAACACTGAAGGTACCAATGGCAGCAATACTGTTTGTTGCAAGATAAGATTTCCTTTTTTCTAACATTTAATGCAACGATTCATTTATTGTCTGAAGATAAAAACTTTTTCTTAGATTCAACATGAGTATTTTATAGACTTACTGAAAGAACTAAGGTTTTCTGTTATTAGATGGAGAGGGCAAAACATTAAACCAGGTACCACAGAGTACAATATTACTGCTGCTTGATATGTGTGATGTATTGGAGATTATTTATTGTTTAAGCAATAAAATATATATTTTGTTTTACACCCAAGCAAAACTGTTTGTTTTAGCTTTACACCACAAACCAGGAAAGCAGACAAAATTCAGTTTGTGTTTGTTGTTATAGTGTTTTATTTCAGATAGATGGGACAGGTGTCAGAACGCAAACTACACCCAGAGAGCATTGCACATTGAAACTGGATCAAACGGTCACATAAAGAGTTTATAATCCGTTGTGATAATCTAAAACTCATTGTTTTATGTTCAGACAAAACACAGGTCTGATCAATCAGTTCAGGAGCACACAGACAATAAATCTGCTTTACTGGTGCAAAAGCACAGACATGCTGCTTTTTCAGCATCAAACAACCACTGAGTTTATGTAGATTTTAATTAATTGATGCTTTATCAGACTTTGAAAGCTTCATTTAAAAAAGAATAAATACTCATCATCTGCATTCTGTGTGTTATGGGAATCTTTTTTATAAACATCCTTTTCCAAGAAATTCATGTCAACTGTGTGATATGTTCTTGGTTTTGCATTTTGAATGTAGAACTACAGGTACTGTGCTGCATAAACATGTACACTTAAAAATGTAATTAATACAATATGAGGCTTTAACTATTCATCAAAATCTGGAGTAGTTAAAAGAGTGTAAAAGTAAAAATGGAGGAAGAGAGAGAAGAAGGAGAAAACGCTTCATGCTTGTGCAGGAAGTACATCCCCTGCTGTGCCTTTTTGGTGATTGTGCTGATGTTGGATGTCCACTTCAGGTCCTGGGAGACAGTGGAGCCCAGGAACATGAAGGACTAGTGCTGATACAGTGCTGCCAAGTATGGTGAGGGGGGTAAGGGGGGTTTTCTTAGAGGTGCAGTTATTTGTGTAGAGGGAAAATGGCAGCAGAGAGGGCACACATCTCTGGGTGGGGGGCCTGTGCTGATGGTCTGGGTGCTGGATATGGTTTTTCCCCAGCCTCACCTGCTGTTTCCTGTCTGTCAGAAAGCTGGTGACCCACTGAATTTATTCCCTTATTTTATTTTTCAGCTCATGGGTCTGCTGGAAAATGACAGACAAGTACACGCACCTCCACAAAAACATCTTTTCATCAGGTGCATAGGCCAAGTTAAAATTCTAGTGGATTAACAGGATTGTATTCCACACTCTGATTTGATGCCACATAAACAACATTTCTACATTGTCTTCTTCGGTGTATCATCTCGAAATGATCAAATACCCTATACAAGCTTTACAACACTTTGAAGGCAGACTGAAAAATTCCAGTAAGAAGCTGATAAATAAGAATCATCCCTCTTTTTTCCTCTCATCTCATCAGTGACATGTTCCCTGTGTCCCTTTGTCCCTCCAGAGCTGCCTCAGCAACATGTCTGTGAGGAGGAGGAGGTTGTGGCTGACCAACAGCTCTGTGACCAGGAGAGGAACTCTAGTCTGGACCAAGAGGAACCAGAACCTCCAGAGATTAAAGAGGAACAGGAGGAACTCTGTAGCATTCAGGAGGGAGA
>NW_018128246.1:2656-3087 GCF_001952655.1 Monopterus albus | reverse complement strand
GGACTGTTCCTCCAGACCGTGGCTCCACTCTCTCCTCCCAGGCAGGTCAATGCACAGTCGCCTATCTTTTTCCACTATTGCCTTCATCTCTCTGTCCCTACCTTCAGTAACCACCATCACCATCGACCAGCCTCGTTCGCACACTGACTGGTGCGAACGGCTCCTAACAAGGATGTACATCCCCTGCTGTGCCTTTTTGGTGATTGTGCTGATGTTGGATGTCCACTTCAGGTCCTGGGAGACAGTGGAGCCCAGGAACATGAAGGACTAGTGCTGATACAGTGCTGCCAAGTATGGTGAGGGGGGTAAGGGGGGTTTTCTTAGAGGTGCAGTTATTTGTGTAGAGGGAAAATGGCAGCAGAGAGGGCACACATCTCTGGGTGGGGGGCCTGTGCTGATGGTCTGGGTGCTGGATATGGTTTTTTCCCCGC
>NW_018128246.1:0-1665 GCF_001952655.1 Monopterus albus | reverse complement strand
CAATACTCAAGTGGAGTAGATCTAGGGGGTAGAGCACTGCCACCCTATGTGCAAGCAGTAGTAGCTGCCTCCATGGCAGTACAAGCTTCAGCTTTTATTGTGTTACTCCACCCCCAAACACTGAAGGTACCAATGGCAGCAATACTGTTTGTTGCAAGATAAGATTTCCTTTTTTCTAACATTTAATGCAATGATTCATTTATTGTCTGAAGATAAAAACTTTTTCTTAGATTCAACATGAGTATTTTATAGACTTACTGAAAGAACTAAGGTTTTCTGTTATTCCTGGATGGAGAGGGCAACACATTAAACCAGGTACCACATAGTACAATACTACTGCTTCTTGATGTGTGTGATGTAATTGAGATTATTATTGATTAAACAATAAAATATTTTGTTTTACATCTAAGCAAAACTGTTTGTTTTAGCTTTATACCACAAACCAGGCAAGCAGACAATTTTTGTTTGTTGTTATAGTGTTTTATTTCAGATAGATGGGACAGGTGTCAGAACACAAACTACACCCAGAGAGCATTGCACATTGAAACTGGATCAAACGGACACAAAGAGTTTATAATCCATTGTGACAATCTTAAACTCATAGTTTTATGTTCAGACAAAACAGATCTGATCAATCAATTCAGGAGCACACAGACAATAAATCTGCTTTACTGGTGCAAAAGCACAGACATTTCAACAGACGTGCTGCTTTTTCAGCATCAAACAACCACTGATTGAGTTTATGTAGATTTTAATTCATCGATGCTTTGTCAGACTTTGAAAGCTTCATTAAAAAAAAAGAATAATGTACCAATTGTACTTTAAAAGACTCATCGTCTGCACTCTGTGTGTTATGGGAATCTTTTTTTATAAACATCCTTTTCCAAGAAACTCATGTCGACTGTCATAATTGTGTGATGTGTTCTTGGTTTTGCATTTTGAATGTAGAACTACAGGTACTGTGCTGCATAAACATGTACACTTAAAAACGTAATTAATACAATATGATGCTTTAATTAACTATTCATCAAAACCTGGAGTAGTTAAAACAGAGTAGAAGATTTAAAATGGAGGAAGAGAGAGAAGGAGGAAAAAAAGCTTCACTTTGACAAACTGCTACAAAAAATGTTTTTCTCAGTGGAATGCGGAACGAAAAGCTGATTCACGTCCCATCCCGGAAGTTCACAGTGTGACATCTGGTGGAAGTAAACAAAGGAAACGCTACTAACATCGAAGTACACTACCATGTGTGAGAAGCGGGAGAATATTGTTGTGACCGTTGTATCGCAGGTAAATAATCCATTTGTAGCAAATCCACTACAACTCCAGTTCGTTACCTGAGATAGATCACCAACGAGCGACTAACTGATGATGTTCAAGAAATGTTCGGAGTCTGTTCATCAAAATGTGAAACAGGTTAAAAACTAAAAGACCCTCACCCAAGTGGTACAAAGTCGTTTCTTATTTCAATTTAAAGCGGAACTTAAGGTTGATACACCTCTTATACCGGGTCTTTACAGTGTGACACCCAGCGGAATTGAGCGGAAGAAGCTCTAGTATATTTAGCTTCGTGGATGTGCGGAGATAAAGCGTTTGGTGTTGATGTATCGTGGATAAATATTTCAGTTGTAACCGATTAACAATGTCTTCACTTCAGTCTCTGAG
>NW_018128245.1:319979-321214 GCF_001952655.1 Monopterus albus | reverse complement strand
CAAGGACAACATGGTGTCTTTTTTCCATTTTGATCGCATGACCATAGTTCATCCAGATTCTGGCGACTGGAATAGTTACTTCCAGAGATTCATGGAAGGAAAGAGTATGTATGAATTAATAATAGGTCATTGTTTTTATTGAAACAGAGAATTCCTCCACATTACTAAAGAGCTTTCATGTATTGTTCTGTGACTCAGTGTCGTTTGGATCCTGGTATGACCATGTGAACGGCTGGTGGGAGAAGAAACAAATGTATTCAAAAATTCACTACATGTTCTATGAAGATCTGATTGAGGTGAGCTAAGGTGTCTGTGTGTTATTTTAACAGCACTGCTGAAATTATCTAGATGGTTAAGCAATTGAGTAAGCACTGCCTTTATTTGATGATGATGTACTTTGGAAAAGGTTTTAAGTATGGTTTCATTCATTCAATGAAAATATTTTGTATCTGAACTCTTCTGGTCATTAATGTGTACTGTTGTTTACCTGAACAATTACAGTGCGCTCTACAGTGAAAAGAATAGTGTGACATTTTGGGAAATATGCTAATTCATTTTCTTGACATGAACCTCAAGGACACTAAGCAAAAGAATTGCTTGTTCATTTCTGGCCAATTTTCAGATCTAACTCTTTAAAGTATTTCCCAAAATGTCAAACTAGACATAGAGCTGTTGTATAGAACTCAATATCATATAGAGATGTTAAGAATAATAAAGCCTTTGTAAGATGTTCAGATGGATAACAATGATGGATCGATGATTTACTGTCACAATGAGATTCCTTAATGTGTGCAGGACACTGGACGAGAGCTAGACCAACTCTGTTCCTTTCTTGGTTTGTCTCCTTCACTCGAGGAGAAGGAAAGAGTCGCAATTGGATCCAAGTTTGACAATATGAAACAAAACAACATGACTAATTATTCCACAGTGCATACGATGAATCAAAAGGTGTCTCCTTTCATGAGAAAAGGTACAGTGGAAAATGTCTACTGGGAAAGAAGCTCTGATTTTTGTTGTTTGTACCACAATCCACTCAAAACATTTACCACTGATTGCACTGATTTACTTGAATGGCTCTCTGTGGGTTTCCAGGAATAGTTGGTGACTGGAAGACCCATTTCACTGTGTCCCAGAATGAAGAGTTTGACAAAGACTACAAGCAGAAAATGACAAATCCCACACTGAAGTTTCGCACTGAAGTTTAGAGGCCCAGTCTGGCTGTGCAAAACGAAGAA
>NW_018128245.1:316752-319346 GCF_001952655.1 Monopterus albus | reverse complement strand
TCTTATTCCCTCTGGTGTCATGGCCTGGTGTCATGGTGCAAGGACAATAATCTCAGCCTCAACATGGACAAGACAAAGGAAATGATAGTGGACATGAGGAAGGAGAGGAGATCTCATCAGCCACTGTTCATCCAGGGGCTTGAAGTGGAGAGGGTGGGCAGTTTCAAATACCTGGGCGTCCACATCAGTGAGGACCTCACCTGGACACTTAACACCACACAGTTGGTCAAGAAGGCCCAACAGTGGCTGAACTTCCTGAGGAGGCTGAGGAGGTTTGGCATGTTGCCTAGGATCCTTTGCAACTTTTACAGCTGCATCATTGAGAGCATCTTGACCAGCTGCATCACTGTCTGGTATGGCATCCTCAAAGATCCCATTCACCCCCAGCATGGACTGTTTGCTTTCGGGGCCCCACCCTGGAGCCAGGCCTGGGTTTGGGGCTCGAATGCAAGCGCCTGGTAGCTGGGCCACACCTCACGGGGCCTGGCCAGGCTCAGCCCAAACGAGTGACGTGGGGACATCCTTCCATGGGCCCACCACCTGCAGGAGGATCCATAAGGGGCTGGTGCACAGTGGATCGGGCAGCAGTAAAAGGCAGGGGCCTCGACGACTCGATCTCTGGACACGGAGACTAGTCCTGGGGACATGGAATGCCACGTCGCTGGTGGGGAAGGAGCCCGAGCTTGTGCAGGAGGTTGAGAGGTACCGGCTAGAGTAATGTTGCAAAAACAGAGGTATCCCTCTCGAGCAGAGAAAAGAAAGAGTAAAACAAAGGATGAGAAAAACTTCAAGATGAAGTTATGTTTGTGACAAATTTTAAATTAGTGACAATCCGCAAAGCAAAGAAAAAAGTACTGTCCACTTTGCCAGTCATTGTACTGTTAGAATTGGATTTCAGGAGTTGCAGTTGTTTTACTTACTGTTAGTATTATTTTGCTTTATAAGGATAAAGTTTAGTATAACTGTTTGTGTTTTATTAACAGCACCATGTATCTGTCTTATCTGTATTATCTGTTCGTCCAGCTTAAGAGCACCATCAAATAGATTTCTCACATGAGGCCTCAAGTAGGAGGCCAAAAAACTAGGAATATCAGAACCAGTGACACCAGAGTTACCAATTACAACACATTCTGTCTTACTTTCATTAATATGTAAGAAGTTATGTGATAACCATGCCTTAATGTGCCTCAGGCAATCCATCAAGGTCTGAAATGAGTTGCTCTTTTTGACATTCAATGGCAAATAAATTTGAATATCATCCGCATAACAATGAAAAGACAACCCATATTTCATAAAAATCGATCCAAGGGGAAGTAAATACAAAGAAAAGAGAACTGGCCCCAAGATGGATCCCTGAGGCACACCACAGTTCAAAGGAACAACAGAAGAAGAGAACTCATCAATATGTACAGCAAAACTCCTATCAGACAAATATGATTCAAACCATTTAAGAACATTACCATGAAGTCCTACAGAGTGCTGCAGACGGGACAACAAAATACGATGGTCTACTGTGTCAAAAGCAGCTGAAAGATCTAGGAGAATCAGAATAGCAGTATTACCTTCATCCACAGTAAACACAAGATCATTAAATACTCGCAACAGCGCTGATTCGATACTGTGGTGTGTCTTAAAACCAGACTGGAACTTTTCAAATATGCCATTATTCTCTAAAAAGGTCTGTAACTGTATAAAAATCGTTTTCTCTAAAATCTTAGACAAAAATGGTAACTTAGAAACTGGTCTATAATTCGATAAAACAGTACTATCAAGATTGGGTTTTTTAAGAATTGGTTGAACCGCTGCATGTTTAAGTGCCGTTGGGACAATCCCAGAAGCCAGAGAGCCATTAATAAGATTGACAATGTCCAAACCAATGCTATGAAAAACCTCTTTAAACAGAACTGCTGGCATAATGTCCAAAGGACAATAAGAGGGTTTCACAAGCTGAACTACTTTCATAAGAGCAGCTAATGAAATAGGCTCAAACTGGTCGAAAACAGCTGAGCATATAGGAGCAACAGAAGGATCCAGAACAGAATCATCAATCTGGGATCTGATCATAACAATTTTATCCACAAAAAATTTAAGAAACTCATTACAAGTAGCGGAGGACACATCCATCCAAGCAGCAGTAGATGGATATAAGACCATATTTATGGTGCTGAACAACACCCTGGGTCTATGACAATTGTTTACAATAAGCCAGGAAAAGTATTGAGCTCTAGCATGTTTGACAGTACTTTGATAATCTCTTAATCGGTCTTTTAAAATATCCAGCAAAATGTGAAGACGATCTTTTTTCCACTTCCACTCTGCCCACCTACAAACCAGTTTAAGTGAATGGGTGTTTTCATTTAGCCAAGGTTCAGACTTAATTCTGGCTCATTTATTCCTAAAAGGAGCACATGAGTCAAGGATGTCCGTGCATGTAGAGTTAAACCGAGCTAATGACTCATCTACGGTCTCATGACCAGTATCCAGTGAAATACGAGGCTGTAAATCATTATAGGTAGCGGAAAACAACTCAGCTGTCTTAGGAGTAATCAAGCGACATCGCCGGACAGGCATACTAGAAGTAGTTATACAATAAG
>NW_018128245.1:316021-316441 GCF_001952655.1 Monopterus albus | reverse complement strand
GCTGTCGAGGGTCCTACCATCCCCTCGTTTTCTTCCCCCAGCCATAGTTTGTCACAGCCCCGGTCACTTTTTTCAGAGACTTTTTTTTTTAGCCCCGGAGAGGCCGAGGACTTTTACCGGCTGATCACTTACCACAGGTTTTTCCCATTTTCTTTCTGTGAAGTAGTGCCCAAGCCCTCACCTCCACAGACTCTTTTTCCCTCCATGCGGCGGAGCACCTTTAGTCTGTCTCCTGTTCCTGAACCTCCTCCTGTTCCCACCAGGTTTGCCTCCTCACCCTACACTGGTACTTGGTTAGCCCTCTATCCAGGTGGTCCTGGAGGAGAGTGGAGCAGGAGGACCCACCGATGGCAGCCTCGGCCTCCACAGCCCCAGCAGTCCACGCCACGGCAGACTCGGCCTTTCCAGCCCCAGCCCCAC
>NW_018128245.1:309927-315971 GCF_001952655.1 Monopterus albus | reverse complement strand
GGTTCCAAGCTCGCCCCTCATCAGCTGCGGCCTACACGTGCCCCCCAGCCTGCTTCTCACCAGCTGCGGCCTCCATGTGCCCCCCAGCCTTTGTCTCAGCCAGACCTCCAGCTGCCTCTAGTTCCCGAGGGGGTCAACGACGCCGCCGCTCTCCCGCTGCTTCCTGCACCCAATGGGGTCTCCGAGGACACCGCTCTCCTGCTTCCTGCACCAGAGGGTTTCGCCGACGACGCCACTCTCCTGCTTCCTGCACCAGAGGGGTTCGCCGACAGGGCCGCCCCTGCGGATCGGGGTTCACCCACGGCGCCGCCCCTGCTCCCAGCTCTAGAGGGGTTCGCCGACGGCGCCGCACTGCTTCCAGCTCTAGAGGGGGTCGCCGACGGTGCCGCCCCTGCCTGTGGGTACTACGTCCCAGCTGTGCTGCCGCTGCAGCCACTGTTCCAACCATCCTCAGTCCAGCGCCTAGGTCAGCTTCCTGAACGGCCACTATGCTCTCAAGCCTGGCGCCGAGGGCGTCCTCCTGAATGGCCGCTATGCTCAAGCCTGGCGCCGAGGTCGTCCTCCTAAACGGCCGCTATGCTCTCAAGCCTGGTGCTGAGGTTGTCCTCCTGAACGCTCTCAAGCCTGGCACCGAGGTCAGCCTCCTGACCGACCTCGGACTTAAACCATAACAGAAACTGGGGGAGCCACACCCATGCCGAAGATCAGGATGACAGGTAATGTGGTTCAGGTCTCACCGATTGTAGTAAGCCTGGACTGGTTAGGGTAACACACTGAATGAATTCACCAACGCGTCAAAGCACTATGACCTAAATGAGGAAAAGGGGAATGTTTACAGTATGTGTAGTGAGTTCGGGAAGAAGCTGCAGGTCGGAGGTGATCAGAGCTAATTGGCATGACGTGGCAGAATGGCAGGGGGAAACAGGGAAAAACAACACAAAATCAGGAGGCATAGGTCATAAACCATAGCAGATTCTGCTTCAGAGTTTTGCAACACTTGCTCTTGAAGTTTGAAGTAACCTTTAAAGATGCATTTAAAATGTCCAGTTACAAATTTATTTAATTTTAGAACAAATATTATACAAAATAACCCTAACACTTGCTCAAGATAAATAACAAACACCCTGCAGATGTCTCTTAATCCTGTTACACAGCAGGTAAAGGTAGTCTGACTTCACTGTGCGCTGCTGTCACTGTTAGGTTAGAGTTTCTTCAAATGAGTAAGTTTGCTATTGCGAGAATATATTCTGTCTGTTTTTGCATTTTATGGCAGATCGCTCAGCTTTGAAAGCAGCTGTAGGTGGAGATAAAGTGAACGACACATCCACTGGCTGTGCGCTCTGACGGACCACAATTAATTTCTCCACAAATGCAGCGATTATGATAAGGTTACATGCAAGATTCCCATGGACTCTGCGCACTGGATGTAGCTGTGAGCAAATTATGCTATATAATTGCTGCTGGCTATGGGACCAGAGACTGACTGTCTTCTATGCACAAACTCGGGTTAGTGATATTGGCAGACTACTGAGTAAATATTTATGTGCAGGACTTCTACATAAATAGCCTTCTCACTATCTATTTAAGAATGGAGAACGTAACTGGCAGAGAAGAAGATACAGGGAAAGTAACGCCTGGCTGCCCACAAAAGCTGATCTGTGGTCACCAACATTGCAAAACATCATTGAACACGCCCATATTCACCTTGCCCTTGGAGTTTAGCACTGCGTCCTCTTGTATGAAAATAGAGCCCCTGGGACTTATTTCTACTTTGGACACATGCCCGTGCGTCTGTCCAAGCCTGGACAGTTGAGCAATTACCTCCAGAAATTCATGGGGGCAGGGAACATGTCTGAAAGGTGGGATTATACCAAAGGAACCTTTTGCTTCTTTGCCTGTTATACATGATTATCATAATTAGATCTTTATGACACTGGGCTTTATGAGGCACTATTTCTTTATGTGAGCACCAAAATGATTTGTAACTCAAACAGCTAAATCATTCATCCAATTGACTGTTTCACTGTGTGGAGCAATAAAACTGATTAAACAAGCAAGCACAAAGTTTGTATTTCGTAATATCCTGTAAGAACTGAACTAACCAGGCTAGCATCTGACCTTTAACATTCACATGTCTGACTAGTCAGACTCAAAGCTGATACTGGGCAACACATGGAAACAGTATGTACATGCCTTTTATTGATTTCAAGAAATTGTACAGCATGTGAAAGTGAGGTTTATGCAGTGAGATACTCAGCTTGGTGAGTGTGCAGTAGTAGACTGAATTCGAGGAACATGGTAGGTTTTCAAATGTGCTGCAAAGAAATTTTATTTTGCAGAATACTAAATGATCAGAATAGTGATATTTTTCTGCCTGTATGTTTGCCCAAACAGAATAGTGATATTTTTCTGCCTGTATGCTTCTATGTTTACAGGTTTGTACTAAGCCATTTTAACTATTAACCATTTTAACTTTTGAGATTTTGATTAAAATGTGGAAGCACAAACCTAATTCACAATCTGGAGAATATTTAGGAGTAAACCAGAAAGACAAACAAACCTCATAACCACAAGTAGACACTTTTTAATTGATGGTGTGTTCATTTGATTTTACTCTGACATATTTCTGCAATTACTGTAAAAGTTACTCACTGATTGTAGCCATTACTACTGATAATTTTTAGACTTAAAATTTATAGATTCTTACAGATGGAGCTGTCACCGCGACCAACGCTGTTTGACTTCCATGGAGTCTCCATGACCAAACAAGGACAACATTCAGAACTTCAAAGCGAGACCAGATGATATTCTCATAGCTACCTACCCTAAAGCAGGTGGAATTGTGTGTAAGAGAGTGAACTGTGGAACTGTGGTGTAGTCATGTTCTTATTATGGTTCTAATTTTATGTCAATGAATACCCTGGATTAATTTGTCTCCTATGTTCAGGCCACTAAACAGCATGTATTTGTTTTAATGTCAGGAACCACGTGGGTCTCCTACATCCTGGACCTTCTGTATTTTGGGCAGACGTGTCCAGAGCGTCAGGCCTCCATCCCTATTCATGAGAGAGTGCCCTTCCTGGAGATCAGCACATCTACTCAACCCAAAGGTTGAATCATGTGGTCACAGTCCCTCGGATATGTTTATGTTAAAACTAGAATTAACACCTTGTGGTTTTATGTCTCTGCCAAACAGGCAAATTCACAGGTATGGGACAGAATTGTGGTCATTGACCTTGACCTTTGACCACCAAAATCTCATCAGTGGACACTTGGGCTAAATTTAAAGAAATTCTCCCTGGGTGTTCCTAGCATATTGCATTCACAGGAATTGGACATACAGACGGGTGAATGGACAGGCTGACAACTCTAAAACATAATGCCACAGGCCATGGCTATTGCCGGCGCGGAGGCATAAAGATAATACTAATCTCTAAGTTCTGTACTTTGCTTATTTCCATTTGATACAACTTTAAACTCCCACTAATACAAATTAAATACTTTAATTTAGGTAATATTTTTAATGCAGATTTTTACTTATTTTTGCTGTTATGCTAGTTCTTCATAAGTAAAGGATCTAAATAATTCATCCCCCACTGTTTGCAGAGTGATATTTATTTTACAGGCAATATACAAAATCTTCAAACAATTTGTATCAACTTTGTTTTGTTTGCACGAACACTTGGCTGTGCATTATAAGCGTAAGGGCTACTTCCACAAAACTTTCATTGTGTAACTTTCTCGTGGCATTTTACAAACTAGAGCTCCGTGATGGTTACTTGGCACCAACTGACAAACGTAACATGAGATCTGTTCCTTTTCCTTTGCCAGTCCTTTTCCTTTGCATTGACGGTCATTATTAATATTATGAAAAAAATCATAATACAATATGTGAAGCCTCTGTAATTACATGGTTTTCTGCATAGAATGCGATCTTCACCTTAGTCACAAGTACAGACAAGCACAGTGTCCTTAAGCTAAGATACATACCTTGATAAAGTCTATGATTCATTTCCCCTTCCATGATGGCAAGGCCAGATGCAACAAAGCAGCCTCATATCATGATGCTCCCTCCAGCATACTTCACTTCACCTATAGCCCACTTCAGATGTGCTCATTTTGGATTGCATGTTCCTCCCAAACATTTCAACCTTGGTTTCATCAGTCCACAGAACATTTTCCCAATAGTGTTGTGAAGAGTTAAAGTTCTGTCTTCAGTGATTTTTATTCATTTATTTTTTGCCATGGACCATGGTACCATGTTATCAGTGTTTTATCATCAGTTTTTCAGTGTATAAACTCATAAAGCCAAGCAGAAGGTCTCAGAAGCACCTTACAACTGTTTTGTCTATTAGCCATATTGTTCTTTAGTGTTAACCATGAAGTTGGTGTTGAAGCCTTTCTTTTCTTCACACAGGTAAACACTGTGCAGATCAGCTTCCTACCACTCCTCGTCTCATTAAAACTCATCTACCAGTCCAATTTGTACCCAAGTCCTTCTGGGAGCAGAATTGCCGGGTAAACACCATGCACATAGTTTGCCTGTGAAATGAATGATTTATGATCCAAGTTATGATCCATCTGATGTAATATTTAATCTTTCTATAGATAGTATATGTGGCTCGTAATGCAAAGGACAATGCCGTGTCCTTTTTCCACTTTGGTCAAATGAGCAATGGCCAGCCAGAACCAGGAGAATGGAGCACCTTTCTAGAGGATTTCATGAAAGGAAAGGGTGAGTTCAAAGTACTCTTATTGAGAAAGAGGCTCAAATTCCCCTCATTCCTTGTCTGAATGTTCCTTCCTGTATTGTTCTCTGGCTTCAGTGCAGTTTGGATCCTGGTATGACCATGTGAACGGCTGGTGGGAGAAGAAACAAATGTATTCAAAAATTCACTACATGTTCTATGAAGATCTGATTGAGGTGAGCTAAGGTGTCTGTGTGTTATTTTAACAGCACTGCTGAAATTATCTAGATGGTTAAGCAATTGAGTAAGCACTGCCTTTATTTGATGATGATGTACTTTGGAAAAGGTTTTAAGTATGGTTTCATTCATTCAATGAAAATATTTTGTATCTGAACTCTTCTGGTCATTAATGTGTACTGTTGTTTACCTGAACAATTACAGTGCGCTCTACAGTGAAAAGAATAGTGTGACATTTTGGGAAATATGCTAATTCATTTTCTTGACATGAACCTCAAGGACACTAAGCAAAAGAATTGCTTGTTCATTTCTGGCCAATTTTCAGATCTAACTCTTTAAAGTATTTCCCAAAATGTCAAACTAGACATAGAGCTGTTGTATAGAACTCAATATCATATAGAGATGTTAAGAATAATAAAGCCTTTGTAAGATGTTCAGATGGATAACAATGATGGATCGATGATTTACTGTCACAATGAGATTCCTTAATGTGTGCAGGACACTGGACGAGAGCTAGACCAACTCTGTTCCTTTCTTGGTTTGTCTCCTTCACTCGAGGAGAAGGAAAGAGTCGCAATTGGATCCAAGTTTGACAATATGAAACAAAACAACATGACTAATTATTCCACAGTGCATACGATGAATCAAAAGGTGTCTCCTTTCATGAGAAAAGGTACAGTGGAAAATGTCTACTGGGAAAGAAGCTCTGATTTTTGTTGTTTGTACCACAATCCACTCAAAACATTTACCACTGATTGCACTGATTTACTTGAATGGCTCTCTGTGGGTTTCCAGGAATAGTTGGTGACTGGAAGACCCATTTCACTGTGTCCCAGAATGAAGAGTTTGACAAAGACTACAAGCAGAAAATGACAAATCCCACACTGAAGTTTCGCACTGAAGTTTAGAGGCCCAGTCTGGCTGTGCAAAACGAAGAACCCTGACTTGTATGAAAAAAATAATATTGATGTTTCTGACTCAGGTGTTAAGACCTGCCCTGATGAGCCAGTCGTTGTCACTTAAAGTTTAGCACTTTACAATACGGTACACAAAAATTTGCATAGTTGATAGGCAACAAACAAGAAACGAATCAGGAATGATCTACAGTACATCTACAGA
>NW_018128245.1:302889-305694 GCF_001952655.1 Monopterus albus | reverse complement strand
GACATGGAGTCTGGACTGAACACTTTGCTAATATTGTCCGAGTACAGAAAATCAAGTGGGTAATCATTTCTGCTAAAATCTGAGTTTGTAGAAAATACAAACATTTTGGGGGGAAAACTCCTGTCATAACTGCCTTACAGGAATAGTTCAATATTTTGGAAAACACTTATTTGCATGCTGATGGAAAATTAAATGACAAGATTTTTACCATTCCCATATTTACCCATTAGCAAGGCTACAGACAGCAGCCGCCTCATAAATCTGGGAGTCCCTAACTCTCTTTGTCTTCCCATGGCTGAAGCTGAGTCCCCTGCAGAGCAGCATCTACACATCTCCCTGACCTGGTTGCATTCATGGATAACAGGTAGGTAACAATATTGTACCCTCAGCATCTGCATTGTCACTGTTGTGAATTAAAACGACTCGGTACAATCTGTAATGGCCTGATCAGAAGAGTCTGTTTTAACAGTTCGACCCAGTCAGATTTCCTAGGCTTTTTCAGCCAGTTCCCAAAATACTGAACTTGTCCTTTATGGTATTATTTTACAGCTAATGCATAACTTTGTGTTACCAGCATTCCACCCTGCAACTTGGTGCTGGACCACTAAACCTTCTGTGTCATGGGCCCAAATGAACGAAACACCAGTTGGTGAGAAGATGACCCTGTAGGCTTGTCTTCACTCGTACACCCACACAGAACCTGTGTTGGTGTTGCTGATAATATACTGTTGTTACAGACTCACTGGAATTGTTAATAGTCATCTTTTGTTGGACAATCTTGGCAGAACAGTGGTCACTGTCAGTGGCTGGACAACTGAGCCGACTGCCATTACCAGCCACTGCTTAACCTGAGTAAAGACAATGCAGATGCTGTGTCAAGCCACATATCTGCTCCTTGCTTAGGTGAGAAAAGGGTTCAGGGATGCTTTGTGTTAAGGGTAGGTTAACTTTGGAAAATAGTGTTGCTTATTGTGACTCTATAGATGTATGTAGCGTAACCTGACACCCCCCTCTTTGGGGCCAAATAATGGGTAGTCAAAGTTCAAAGTGTTTATTTGTTATATACACAGTTAGGAAATGTGTTTCCCTTTACAATAAAATTCTTACTTTGTCATCCACATGAATGCCACAAAATACAAATGAAATATAAACATCATTTAACTCCTATACTGAGCTTCCATTTGAATACTCTCCTGTTTTTTGGCACATTTAATTGTGTATTATTGACTTCTGCATTACCGTATTGATATCTTACTTTGATTCTGCTAAATGACTCTACAGGATCTGTGGTACCTGTAGGATTATGCCTATGTTTTTTTTTTTCTTCTTTGTCATGCTATACATGATTATCTTAACTTGATCTTTATGACACTGGAGTTTAGGAGATATTTCTTTTCTTAAATAATGTGTAACTCAAATGGTTAAATCATTGACCAGTTTACTATTTCCTTGCATGTGTGTGCACAAATAAAACTGGCAGGTTTTTATTTATATCTTTGGTAATAAACTGTATGAACTGATTTAACCTGACCTCTAACGTGGGTTTACATGTTTGACTAGTCACACTGAAAGCTGATACTGGGAACAATATGTTCACGCCTTTACTGATTCCAGGAAGCTGTGAAAGTGAGTATTGAGCAAGAAACTAACGACTTCAATGTGAAGGATTCCAACACAACCACTGGCCTGAGGAATACCCAGACAGCTTGGTGAGTGTGCAGCAGTATACTATTAAGTATAACATTGACTTATTGTTGGCAACTTGTGGTTGTGAAGTTTGTCCTTCTGGCTCACTCCTAAATATTCAGATTGCAAAATAGGTTTGTGTCCGCATTATAATCACAATCCCAGCCAGTAACTTAAATTGTAGTAGTAATCCAAATCTCTAACTGTAGGAGCATAAAGCCAGAAAAAATAGCTACTCTGGTCATTTAAGGACATAAGGAGTAAAAGATTAAACAGATGTAGTGTGAGTGTAGAGAGTGTAGACAAGCTCTGGTCTCTCAACTCTCCTTCGACTCACTCCTGTTACACCGTCTTAAAAGTGCCATTCAGTAAGTAAATGTAAGCAGTTGAATGTTATTGTTCATTTGTGTGTTTCAATGTGTGACCGGTGAACACTTAACTGAATATGAAATGTTGTAATATTTGTATTTCCCTCTGTTAATAAGTCTGCACATTTTTATTGCTGATTTGGGTTGTTGAGTTGTTTTTACTCTGAATTATCTGTCCACTTACCAAAAAAGTTACTCACTTATTACCAATTGCAGACTGATATGTTTGGGTATGACTCTCATCAGCCCTACCTGATTGGCCAACTTTTAAAATGTAACATTGCTATTTTAAACAATTCTAAATTCTGACAGATGGAGCTGCCACCGCGACCAACACTGTTTGACTTCCATGGAGTCTCCATGGTCAAATACTTCACTGACAACTGGGACAACATTCAGAACTTCAAAGCGAGACCAGATGATATTCTCATAGCTACCTACCCTAAAGCAGGTGGAATTGTGTGTAAGAGAGTGAACTGTGGAACTGTGGTGTAGTCATGTTCTTATTATGGTTCTAATTTTATGTCAATGAATACCCTGGATTAATTTGTCTCCTATGTTCAGGCCACTAAACAGCATGCATTTGTTTTAATGTCAGGAACCACGTGGGTCTCCTACATCCTGGACCTTCTGTATTTTGGGCAGACATGCCCAGAGCGTGAGGCCTCCATCCCTATTAATGAGAGAGTGCCCTTCCTGGAGCTCAGCATACCTACTCGACCCAAAGGTTGAATCATAATCATGTGGTCAC
>NW_018128245.1:288011-296757 GCF_001952655.1 Monopterus albus | reverse complement strand
ATGCTGTCTAATCAGCATTTTGATATGCCACACCTGTGAGGTGGATGGATTATCTTGGCAAAGGAGAAGTGCTCACTAACACAGATTTAGACAGATTTGTGAACAATATTTGAGAGAAATAGGCCTTTTGTGTACATAGAAAAAGTTGTAGATCTTTGAGTTCAGCTCATGAAAAATGGGGAAAACACAGTGTAGTTTGGTTCAGAATTCAGGTTCTCATTGTGAGCCAGCTGTCTAGATCCAAACTGGTATCCAAGTCTTTTATATTGGCTCTGAAGACCAAGGACCACACTTTCTTTCATTTAAAAAAGTTTTAGCTGACCCCTCCTGGTCATTAATGTGTGGTGCATCATGGTCTATAATGAAAGGAATCGTGTGATATTTTGGGAACTATCATAGCCTATTTAATTTTCTTGCTAAGAAGATTGATGCCTCTCTTGTTCAGTAAACATGATGCTAAAGCCAAAGAACAGTTAACTTATCTTAGCCTAAAGACTAGAAATGGAGAAACAGCTTGAGATTTGAGGAAGTCTCCCAGGTCTTTCTTCACACATAGTCTAGTAGTCAAATATGAGAATGGTATCAGGAGGTTCAAGTTTTATTTCCTCAATAACCTGGGTCTGGATTTCTGAATACAGTCTTTTGGCATTTTGAGTCTCACAGAGCTGAGTTACAGTGCATTTCAGGTCACAACAGTACAGGGCACCACACCACCATAATAAAATGCAAATAAAGGAATAAACTTCACATCATCTCCAAATATTGAACTATAAGCTACATAAAGCTAGTAATGTATAAATTTAAGAGGTGTTTAATGCTATGTTGCAGTAGATGAATGTTTATTATGGAAATAAGAACTCTAAGGATGATAAAGGTCAAAATACAAAATGATTAACAGGCACCTTAGCTTGTGTGAGTTTGAAGTGTTGAGGGCAATGAGTCTGGTATCAGCAGCTGTCAGACTGTAGAATGCAAGTATATGGCTATTTCTTGGAGGCAAGACTTTTGAGAACAGACTATTCAAACTTAGTGTATTTCCAAAAATTATTTCTTTAACAGAGCTCTTTTGTTGTATAGAAATCAATATCATATAGAGATGTTAAAGGCTTTATTATTCTTAAGATGTTCAGACAACCATAATATATTTGTGATTTACTGTCACAATGAGATTCCTTAATGTGTGCAGGACACTGGACGAGAGCTAGACCAACTCTGTTCCTTCCTTGGTTTGTCTCCTTCACTCGGGGAGAAGGAAAGAGTCGCAATTGGATCCAAGTTTGACAATATGAAACAAAACAACATGACTAATTATTCCACAGTGCATACGATGAATCAAAAGGTGTCTCCTTTCATGAGAAAAGGTACAGTGGAAAATGTCTACTGGGAAAGAAGCTCTGATTTTTGTTGTTTGTACCACAATCCACTCAAAACATTTACCACTGATTGCACTGATTTACTTGAATGGCTCTCTGTGGGTTTCCAGGAATAGTTGGTGACTGGAAGACCCATTTCACTGTGTCCCAGAATGAAGAGTTTGACAAAGACTACAAGCAGAAAATGACAAATCCCACACTGAAGTTTCACACTGAAGTTTACAGGCCCAGTCTGGCTGTGCAAAACGAAGAATAATGTTACTACCTCAGGTGTTAAACCTTATGTGTTAACATTGTTTATTCAGGGTGAGTCATTTTTACTTACAGCAATTTTGGCTGTCAAAAAATTGCTATAAATTAACACTTTAATGAATGTCAATGTGATATGTATGCATTTGACAAACATTGAATATTTTTTTTATATTTCTTCTTATTTGGCAGTGTTTAACACAACACTTTTTCAGTCGCCTCTCAATGACCTTTCTCTTCCTGGTGTCATCTTTACTGAAGCTATCCAAAAATTCGAGTTAGTTCGCCGCTCAGTTATTATAAGGCAGTTCCAAGAGAGCTTGGGATCACTTTGTTGCCTCAAGAGATAACAGGCAAATCAACACTTAATTGCATTTTCAGGCCATTTCTTTGTGTGTTTTGTAGATTTGTAAAGACTGCACGTAATGCTTAATTTGTTATGAGAGACAACACAATTCACAATGCCGGAGATGGGAAAACAACTCTACAAATAGCCTAAAAGTATGCATCTACAGAGTGTGCTGTTCTTTCTGCCAGAAAGTGAGGTCCAGGCTAGCCCTGAACTGTTTCTCATCTCTGGGTTTGTTTGTAAACTCTGAGCTCAGGCTTAAGTTTAGAGTTTGTTAAACCCACTTTCTGGAATAGGCCCCCTGATTATCATAACCAGATAAGCAACACTCATGCGCATTGTAAATTTGTTACTTTCCTAATGAGTAGACTGTACTGTATCTGCATGTGAACTGTCACACATCCTGTAAGGTACAAGTAATACACACCTGTGTTATGTCAAACTGAGCACAGCACACTGATAGAGGTGACTTTGGACTGCTTATAAGAGCCACACACTTAAAGACACATTCAGGTGACCTAATGCTATTGGGCATGTCCTTTTTTTTTTTTTTTTTTTTTGATTGTTGACTATCTATTTGTCAGTTGTCATTAAAATAAATTATAATTGGTTACTTAGTCCTTTCTTGAATCATGCAGTTACATAATAGGCTATTAAAATCTTGTCAGGAAACAACCATAATGTATATTTGTTATTGCTGCAGTAATTAGCACATATGAAAATATAAATTGGTCTCATTGTATATGTGTAGTCAAAGTGCAGAAAAACTACAAAATACTGAAGTTAGCAGTTGGTGTTGATAGTTTCCATTCTAAAAGCATGCATTATATATTCAATCAATCAATATATAGTGGAAGACAGTGGAATTCATCTTAGGCCCTGCAGGCCAAATCAGGCCCTGTGATAGGGTGCTGGCTGGTCCCCCAAGCACTGTCTAATTCACAAAAATAAATTGTGTGCATAAGGGTGACTGGCGCTGTTGCATGGTGTCATGTGATGTGTGTCACATGCTGCTAGTGTGTTTGGCCTGAGGTTCAGGCACACTTGACTTGCTGGTTTTCTTACACTTTCATGATCAACTAAACATTGGCAAACTTATTTCAGTTTTGCACTGTTGATCATCACAAAAAAGGTATTTTGGATCACATTTAATCAATTAAGAAAAATAAGTGGCATATTAATTTATAATGAACATAAAAAAATTACAACTGTTGGATTAGGTTGAATTACACTGCACGGCCATTCACCGTTGCCACTTAAATATCAAGTATATTTTATGTACAGGTCGTTTTTTGCTGGTGCTGCGTATAGGCTGTTCACTTTGTGTTCAAAAGCAGACATCATGTTGCTTAAAATAAAAGAATGGCCTTTTTCTGGAAATACTATTATCAGCTGCTGAAGATCAGCGTCATAACACCGCCTCATGTGCAAGATGTACTTTCAACTAAATGAGTTATCCCCACCCTTGCCTCTATGTAACAAGTAGTATACCGGCATGGTTAAATGGAACACACCCTGATTATTGATTGGGAGGGGGGGCAGCATAGAGCGTGCGCAAATACCAGTCTTTTTAATTTGGAGCACGGCGGTTGCAGTGGTTTGTTGAGTAGGAGAGCGTTAAGTGAGCTACAATCTCAGTTTTGGATTTTCTTCATCTTTGATTCAGTATCCTGTTCAACTTAACCCTGCATTGTACATGCAGGAAAACCAAGCTCTGTGTGTTCTGCAAGGTCCAGAACACTGCTTTAAGGAAAAGTATTTGTTTTAACGGTTATTTAACTTAGTCTTTTGGTTTAAGATGAGTGTTTAATTCTGTTGTTTTTGCTGGCCCTCCATGCCCTTCTCTGTTTTCCAATATGGCTGCTCTGCCATGACTATTAAATTATGTGTCTGTCTACCAAAGGTGCCCATCTGTAAGTAGATTTGTGTAATCGGTATAGATCTAGGCTGTCTAGGCAGATACAACTCCTAGGAGAAACTCTTAGGAGTCTTATCTGTCCTGCTCTCATCTCTATCACTCGCTCCCTTGTTGTCAGTTGGTCCATTTGGAAGAATTTTGATGACGTTGATCTACTAAAGGTATATGGTTTTTCTTTACTTCTCTAACCTGGGTTTTTCTCCTTCAGGTGGCCTCGGCGCCACAACGATTTTCATGAAGATATTTTACCGCCGTCCGTCGATCCATTTGTTAGTCCAAGATGGCCACCGTTTTGTTACGTTAAGCGTCGGTCATCATTTATTTTATTTATAAAAGGTATGTTGCTTTTCCTTATTTTCTAACCTGGTTGGCTTTCCCATCTAGATGGCTGCCATGCCACAACAATTTTAATTTCTGTCCTGGATATTCTCGGTCAACATAGAGGGTCCGTCTATTTATTTAGATTTAGAAATGATAAGTGTTGGGTCTCTCTCGCTTGCTTTCTCTCTTTCTCTGTCTCAAAAACATGACTATTTGTGTCATGACTATTTCTAGCTAATCTGCTTGAATGTGTATTATTGCAATAACCCTTGGATTTTCAGGAAAACCAACAAAACTGTAAGTGCCATTTTTACTACTTTTCCTTTTTGCGGCAGCCCCTGCCTGCCTCTGTCTCTCTATTTTCTGTTTTTGATCTTTATTTTCATCTTTGGGGCTTTGGAGGTGCCTGGTTTTGTGTTTGGCGCGTTTTGGAGGTACCTGGTTTTGTGTTTGGCATGTTTGGGAGGCGCCCGGTGTTGTGTTTGGTGCATTTGGGAGGCACCCGGTATTGTGTTTGGCGCATTTGGGAGGCGCCCGGTGTCGTGTTTGGCATGTTTTTATTATTTATGATTATTTTATTATCGAAGGATTGCATTTTAATTTCGTTGTACAATGTACAATGACAATAAAGATATAAAGATAAAGAAAGATGTTTGGGAGGCGCCCGGTGTTGTGTTTGGCGCGTTTGGGAGGCTCCCGGTCTAAGTATATTCAGACAGCTCTGTTTGGTCCATTTTGGGAGGCGCCTGGTTTGGTTGAAACAAGTCTAGATGAGTAGAAGTTAAACTACAGGAGATGTAATGCAGTATAGTTGGAATGGCCAACTGGGGGCCAACTTGTGTTTGTCCAGCAAACTCTTTCTCTGTTTGTCTGCACCTCTACACCTGTCTTTGTCTTTTTATGTTTGTCTGTGTCAGTTTCTGTTCGTGCATACTTGTCTCTTCATCTTTTGTTTACGTGTTCTCATCTGTCCATAAAAGTAAATGGAGCTATGAGTGCCTAATAAAAAGGTATGGCACTGAACTTTGTTTACAGTCTTGTCCTTCAGTGCCTCCTACAGGTGTGTGACATGAGACACCACAACAACCAATGCTGGTCATGGTAAATGGACTGTATTTATATAGTGCATATTTCACTGTGTGTTACACTGGCCAAAGCACTTTACAGAAGATCATACACCATTCATCCATTCACACACACATTCACACACCGATGACGAGAGGCTGCCGCACACTGGCGCCAGTCGAACCACCAGGAGCAATTTGGGGTTCAGTGTCTTGCTCAGGGACACTTAGGCATGCGGGGAGACCGGGAGTCAAACCACCAACTTACTGGTCAAACTGCCCTACCTCGTAAGCCACAGCCACCCCATGGCGTGGCTGCATGGCAGGACACTCATAAGGTAAGGACTGACAAGACTTTTGTCTCTGTCCAACATGGTCACCATAGCAACTTACAGTATATTTGTCTTTGTTTCTCATATCATTCAGGTGGAGGAGTTTCAGTCACTAATCATCTGATGACCTTTGATGTGGGACCAGTTTGTTGCACCTCCAGATATTCTTATAAAGGAAGTATTGAAGGGACTTAACCCTATCATATTTGATACGTGAGGTTTCTGAGCAAAAAAATTCGCCAAAAATGCCCCATGTATCAAATGTGATACAAAAGAAATAGAAATAATCTAAATAATATGGCACCTCTATTCCTATATGCCTGGACTGTCTATGCATATATGGCAAATAAAAATCGTGAATCTTGAATTTGAATCATGAATTTTATTTTGGATTTTGTTAAACGGTTTAATAAACATTTCAGTTCCGAAAAATTAGAATGTTCTGGCTATTTTTGGATGTGTCAGGCTTTACAGGGTTAACTTTCTTTCTCTGTCTCTCTTTCACTGCCTATCTATCCAACATGGCCATCTATTCCGTGTTGGTCTTGTGTCTTACAGTTGGCAGAGTTTAGTTAACTATCTGACTTCCTCATGCCCCTCACCTGTTTACCAGGGTCACATTCAGTCACTGTGTCAGTCACTCTATACTCTGACACATTAGATTAATTGTCTTTACCACTGTTTGGGACACTGGCTTTCTCTAGTGCTCATTCAGCCCATAGATAATCTGTTAAAATATGTTTAAAATCTTTTTTTGGAATGCATGATATTTTGTCAAGTTAAATGTTAGATTAGATAAACTGAGCTTTTTTCCCCAAACATAAACAGCACTTTGTATCTTTAAGTGCTTTTATAGAAATGATCACCACCCAGATTTTGATTACAAACAGCTTATTGTACGTTTGCATTCGGCCTCTGGGTCATCTCGCTCTGCGAAGTTTCAAGAGGGAGTCTTGTGCTCCAAGTAGGCCTGGTGAGGTTAGAGTTTAGCTTTTCGTGTTCTTATTAGATTTTCCAGACATTGGGAGGCCTCCCAGCAGGGGAATTTATCCCACTCCTGCAAAGTATTATGCTACTGATGCGGGGATACTTTAGACAGTTTCATATTTACATTATTGTCGGACCTGGTTTATGCAGTATCAGCCTGGGATGCGTTTGGGTTTTTTTGGGAGGGGGCCGGGGAGAGAGTAGTGGCTCTTCAAAAAAAAAAAAAAAAAAAAAAGCTTGTGGACACCCACTTTGGGTGTATTTGCCCTATTGTTTGTGATGAGAATGACAGCAGTGATACTATGAAGCCTGACTGTCAAGTATACAGGTTGACACCATATTGAATGTATTATTACTGAGTTTTAGAACTTATAGCAAGATTATACTGTGGGCTGAATTGTCTTGAGGCTGACAGGTTTTGTATGGAAAGAACTGAACTCTGCAGGGACAGTACCTCAGTTATTAAAGTGAAAATTGGCCCTTTGCAGTACGTCATGTCTTGTGAGGTCTTAGCTTGGCAGTATTAGCCTGTCCTCTTTTCTGACTGACGGTGTTTTCTAAGATGACAGAAGTGAGAGTAGAGAACCAACATGGAAGACAGTTGTAGTGTCAAATCAGTGATAGTTACACAGCTTTTTGAAAACATTACAGGTTGTGTGTTTATCTTGCTAAACCAGTGCAGAGTGACGGTGAAGCTCTAGGCTTTACTTCTTGCCCTTCTTCTTAGTGTGTGAATGAGTCCGAGCTTTCAAGTTATTGGTAGTTTGGACAGTTGTTGAGTCTCTTTAAATCTGTATATTTGCTGGAAAAGTGACTGGCGTAGTCGGGAGATGTGCAGGTACCTAAAGAAATGAGGCAGAGTCTAGGCAAATACAGGTTGGATCATGGACCCCTTATGAGCTGGAGCTGTGTGCCAAGGTTGTGCAGTTTCCAAAACCAGACAAGGATCCCTCTGGTTTTGTGAATCGGCTGACATGGTATGCTGTTAGGATCCTACTAAGAGATGAACTGTACAATTGTACATGTTTACAGGGCAGATTTGGTGGGACAGAGCCAGCTGTGACTATTGCAGTTCAAGAAGAGGATGCACATAGTAGACCCAACTGGATAAAGGCGTATAAAGCTCAGTTAATGCGTGGCACCCTTAGGCTGGGAAATAGTGGAGAGGGACAAGAAGCCAGCACCTCTGACTTCCATTCATCTGTATTTGATCATTACATTTTTAAACTAACAAACCTAGATTTCTTGTCCTCAGACACCTAGTTTCAGGCGATAAGTTAGAGGAAAAGTACTTCCTGGTTGAAAAGTTGCAGTTTACCAAACCATTTTCTGTCCCGCCAGAGATGCGGACATGAGACGCTGGGATCCAGAAGTTGTCGTGTTCAGTTGTGAAGAAGATGAAGACCATGCTGTACCAGACTGCCATCGACGACGACGCCTCTGCACCACAAGTTCTTGATCTCTTCAGACGTCAGGTATCAACCTCAGTCCATGTCATTAAATCTTTGTCTTTGTACTTATGACTGACTTTCTTTTTTTGTTTTTTGACTGATGCCCAACCTTAGGAAACTGTAGCTGGAGAAAACAACCTGGTGATGCAAACGGGATCATGAGGCTGCTACAGATGTCCATACCAACCTCTTTGGTTCTGAGGGCCGAGGCTGACTTGATGAGATCTTGAAGGGACTGTATCAGCAGAGAGACTGACAGTCAACTTTATCCGAGTCCACCTTCGCCTTGGATGAGATGACTGCAGCAAATGAACTGTACCATTTCCTCTCAATTTTATTTATTTATTTTTAAGTTGTACAAAGTACTTCTTGACTCTATTTGAAGACTTTGTTTGAATTTTGGAACTTTATCAAATCAAATCAAATCAAATCAAATTTTATTTGTATAGCGCCAAATCACAACAAAAGTCATCTCAGGACACTTTACAAAGTAAGGTCTAGACCTTACTGTTATCAATATTATTACATAGGGAAAACCCAACAAATCCCCCTTGAGCAAGCACTTGGCGACAGTGGGGAGGAAAAACTCCCTTTAACGAAAGAAACCTCTGACAGACCCCGGCTCTTGGTGGGCGGCCTTCTGCCTCGACCGGTTGGGGTGAGTGGATAGAGGAGAGACAAAAGAAGAAAAGCAACAAGACA
>NW_018128245.1:266879-287994 GCF_001952655.1 Monopterus albus | reverse complement strand
TGTGTTAATAAACTCCTCAGTTCCTGTGTGCTTGTTAGGATTTAACAAATCTATATTGAAGTCACCACATGGACATCCTGATAGTAAAGAGTTAGTCGAGTAGTTAGTCCAGTAGTCCAGCCTGGAAGTAACAAATGCATGGACAAGTTTTTCAGCATCACTTTAAGACAGGATGCTCCTGATTTTTGCAATATTGCGCAGGTGAAAGAAGGCAGATCTAGAGACTTGGTTTATGTGTGATTTAAAGGACATATTCTGATCAAAGATGACTCCAAGGTTCCTCACAGTAGTACTGGAGGCAAGAGCTATGTCATCTAAAGTAACTATATGATTAGACAGCAGATTTCTAAGGTTTTCAGGCCCAAGCACAATAACTTCAGTTTTGTCAGAGTTTAGAAGTAAGAAGGTGCAGGTCATCCAGGCCTTTATGTCTTTAAGACATGCTTGAAGTTTGACCAACTGACCTGATTCATTTGGCTTCATAGATAAATATAACTGAGTATCATCTACATAGCAATGGAAATTTATGTTGTGCTTCCTGATAATATTGCCTAAAGGGAGCATGTATAAAGTGAAAAGAATTGGACCTAACACAGAGCCCTGTGGAACGCCGTGACTAACTTCAGTTTGTGTGGAACATTCATCATTAACATGAACAAATTGAAATCTTTCTGATAAATAAGATTTGAACCAACTTAGCGCAGTTCCTTTAATCCCAATAACATGTCCAAGTCTCTGCAGTAAGATGCTGTGATCAATGGTGTCAAAAGCATTCCCCAAAAGTAATTCCCTAAAAAGCCTCCAGTTAATCCAAAATGCTGCAGCCAGAGTACTGACAGGAACTAGCAAGAGAGATCATATCTCTCCCATATTAGCTTCTCTCCACTGGCTCCCTGTATCACAGAGCTGCACAAGGCTGGCTCATTTTTACATCAGTTAAATGGTGGAAGTAGTTGGACAGGCTTAGTGTTTGGATCAATGACTGATTCTCCATACGCATGAAGTTGTGCTTTATGTTCTAAACCTGTCTTGATAAGTGTAGTTGAGCTGTTTTCAAAATCATCACCGCCCAGATTTTAATAACTTTCTTACTTTAGGGTTACATTTCTAAGTTGTCTTGCTCTGCCAAGTTTCAAGGGGGAGACTCGTGCTTCAAGTAGGCCTGAGGAGGGAAAGCTTTGCGTTTTGTGTGCTTATTAGATTTTCATAATATGGGAGGCCTCCCAGCAGGGGAATTTATCCCGTCCCTCAATGTATTATCGCTGCTGTGGGGACACGTTTAGCAGTTTCGTGGGCAGATGGGATTGTTGTCAGAGCTCTATTGTGCAGTAGCTGCGATACCAACCAGGAGTATGTTTTAGGTTCATGGGAGGGAGGAAGCCTGGCAGAGACAGACGGCTCAGACTCTAAATAAGCTCTGAGCCGCTCACTTTTGGGTGTATTTGCCTTGTTTTTCATGAGGTGATGACTATGGAAACTATCGCTCACCCCAACCGATCAAGGCAGTATGGCTGCCCACTGGGAGTCGGGGTCTGTTGGAAGTTTCTTCCTTTAAAGGGAGTTTTTCCTCCCCACTGTCACCAAGTGCTTGCTCAAGGGGGCTTTGTTGGGGTCTTCTTAATGATGATGATGATGATGATGATGATGATGATGATACTAAGGTTGAGAACTTACTTTGTAAATTGTCCTGAGATGACCTTTGTTGTGATTTTGTGCTATTCAGATTCCTGAGTCAAAGGTTCAGGTTTTCTCTCTCCAGCACCAAGGACAGCGCACGTTCTCACTTTATAAGCTTGTTTCTTTTGCTGAGAGAAGGTGACCAAACTTCCTTCAGAAATCCAGCAGGTAAATTTTGCTTTTAAAAGAACAAACATAACATTCAATATACTGTATAACTAAGCTGCGCTAACTTAAATGCAACGTCTTCTGGTAAAGTTGTAGCAGGAATACATAAAGTTGGATTTACTGCAATAAACATTTTTAAAATTAGGTACATCTACATACATCTATGTTCACCTAAAGCATTACATTGACTGCTGGTTCTGTTTTTACAGGAAAAGTATGTGGCTGTAAAACATTTCACTTAACAGAATGAACAGTTGGCTGAGGACTATGAGAAGAAGGTGAAAAAGCTGATTTTCAGTTTCATACAGTTCTGTAATCAATTCAATCAAATCAATCATCATCTGACAGTAAAATATTTTGATTTTTCATTTTTATTTGAATCCAGACACAAAATGCAGCAAGAAATACAAGAACAATTTCAATGAATAAAATAAACTATCAATCTATTTATGCACTGAGACAACAGACTAGAGGGAGCACACTGACTGTACTTTCTATGGCACATACCGATTTGTGGAGGGGGCAACACTAAGGGTGTTGGAGGTTCCACCCTGGTCATTAAGTCAAAGATGTAACAGCGAGATCTTACAGGTTGGTTGGAATGTAGACAACACATGGCCATTGTACTGTAAATACGAAACAAGTCGAGCATCTTATTGCACTGGGAGCTACTGAACATCACCCTTAAGTAGTGGAAAACAAGTCAGAGCTGGCTCTCAACAGGAACAGGGGAATAAATTAGGTTTTATTCATTAAAGCGGCATCCCAAGATAAGGAAGTCAATCAGTCAGAGTAACTCTTTTTTTTTTATAGTATGTCATTTCAAATGTAAGATGGAATGGAACCACTGGGCTATATTCAAGATTACCAAACTGTTTCATTTGAATTTGTACACTAAATGTGACGATACAGCTCTGTCAATACATTTGTGATTTTATGACAAAGTTGAACTAAAAATCCTGCAGACCCTGGCCATTACTTATACAACCATCACCATTATGACATTCCTGAGCACAGCCCAGAAAACCCTTGACATAAACTTATCAGCCAAGTAACAACTGTCACAGCTCTGTGTGTCCTGAACAGGTGAAAATCTGATGTCAGCATATCAAAACAGTGTATACAGCTCAGACACATAAGTAATACCACTTCAGATTGTCTTTCACAGTAACCACTACAACAATGCTTCAAATACACCTTTATTCATTAACATCAAAAATAACTATTTACATTGTTGCTTATACATTTCATATTCGAAAGATATTTTTCTCTTGAATAGTAAAATACTTCAGTCTTGTGTTCAGGCTTACAGTTAAATGCTCTGTTATTGACCTAGGTCTAGTATAAGAGTTCTGAGGGTCATGCCAAGCCAGTCTTGTGTGTTGCAGCCCAATAAAGCTAAGTAGCATTTCATTAGATATGAGATCAAACTGTATGAATTGATTAATTGCAACTGATAGGATCATGATTATATTGAATATCCATAGTCAGATTATGTAAAAATGCAGTCAGAGGCTTCAATTGTACATAATTATTAACTGCAAAAGCTTTGTTCTACAGCAAAAGGACAAGATGAAATGGACAATTTCAGCAACAGCTAAAGGTGTTAGCTAAGGTTTCACTTGTAAGCAAGACTCTGTGTATTACTGGCTGTTGTTTACTGCCTGCCTCTTTATGCAACCAGCTTCACATTAACATAGGGCAGCCAGACTGTACAATAACAGCAGCAGCATGTTAAGAGCTTAGAAGTAGTAATCCAGAGCTGAGTCACCATGATACTGGTAAAATGCTATAATGGGTTTACCGTTAAAAATAACATGGAACCAACTAAGATTACTGTATGTATGGCACATCTTTACATCACAAAGCAAATGAAAATATGGAAGACAGCACATAAACTCTATGAAAGCAATGAAATTCACAGCTGTTGATATGCAGACATTTTATCACAGAAACAGAAGAAATGGGACCTACAGGCGTATAGCCATGTTAGTTTCACACCTCACACTTTCAGTTTGACGCGCTCAGGGGTGTGAAATACCTTTTTCAGACAGAATTCATGATCTAAACCTATTTTGATCATTTTTTACATTATGTGAAGATGAAATTCATCACCGTCCCAAATTTCACACCGATCACAAACCTGCTGGATTGCGTGCATGATCACAGTTACAGCAGAGTTATGCAGGTGAGTGTGTTTGAGAGAAAAACATGACAAGGAAGACATGGTGCTACTGTACATGTGAGAACAGGATGGAGATGGTTGTAAGTGTTCTGTGTTGTTTATCTGTGCTGTTGCTAAACCATTAAGGCAACTAGGTGACATCCTTTAAGTTAATCACCCAGATCCTCTTATTTATATTTTCCTTTTTCTAAAAATAATTTACTTTTATTTCAATAATCATTTTTGTTGAAGTCTTGGTTTGGAACAGCATTTGTTAAATGGGTGTGTCTGGTGTGTGGTTACTGGGCCTCATGTCCATGTTCATAAATCAATAATTTCACTGCTGACACTGGCAGAGTCATCATGTCGGCTGACCTCTAGGTAACTCCGTGACCCCACTGGCCTCCCAGCCCTCCCCCTCACTCTCTCTGAGTCCGGAGTGATGAATGGCCGTGTGTCATCCACTCCATCCTCCCCGAGATGTTCTGTTGATGTTCTCGAGGGATGAAGTGATACAGGGCAGGACACTGATGAAGGGACATTTCCCAGCCCGTCCCCAGCAAACCTGTGTCCCTGATGGGAAGGTGTAGGGGGAGCAGTCACCTGCCTGCTTGGTACACTGCTGAGTATGCTTCCCCCCAGTGGCATGGAAGACTCTGTCAGGGCCTCGCTACTCTCAGACAGCAGCTGAGGATCACTGTTCCTGCGGAGCCAGGGCCCCTGGTTGACCCCACAGCTGGGGGATGGGGATAGTAATGTTTGGTTTAAAGGATGAAACAGGCTGCCTCCTCCGAGCAGGTGTTCCCTGTGCAGAGCCTCATCAATGCTGCGGGTCAGGTCAATTGGAGAGGGAGGCCGCAGATCAAACTCATAAAAAGACAGGGAAGTGTCCTTATCGTGATCTAGACTGCCACTGACTGAGTGCCGCAGAGGCCGGCCCAGTGTCTGCAGTCTCAGCAGGGAGCTTGTGGAGCCATCAGATACACCCTGTTCTGCAGGGTGAGCCCTATGGTTGCGTCCCGTGTTGTTCTCCTTGATGCAGCGTGACTGGACAGTGCCCTGCTCATGGTTCTGGTTCCTGATCAGACTTTTACTGATGTCAGCTCCAGGACGGTCCTGGCCAGCCCAGTTGTTGGGAACCTCTCCTGGTCCTCCTCCTCCTCCCACCCCATTGCTGTCAGACTTTTTACAGGGCTTCCCCCTCAGGCTCTGCACTATCTTGGACCAGCAGGTATGTCTTTGAGTGGAACCTACAGATTGACCAGGGGATGGCAGGGCTCCCATTGCTCTGCCATCTGGTCCACCCTCTTCCCTTCCCTGGCAACCTTGAGGCCTCCAGAACACCCATGAACCCAGGAGTAGGAGGAAAAACCCCCAGGCCAGCTCCAGGAGTCTGGCCCAGAAGTGAACCAGCCACCATCCCCAGTTGAAGTGCGTCCAGTCCCCTAGCAGTCCATAAAGCCATAAAGTAGCATGAATATGCAGTCCACAGCACAGTGCTCCCAGAACTGCACACACTGCCAGTACTCTCCCCAGAATCACACCTGTCCTCCTGCTCCCAGTCCAAGCCTTTCTCCTGGCCTCTTCAGGAGCATCGGGGTTGGGGATGGGCGGGTAGCGTATACGTGGAAAGACATGGCAAAGGAAGCCCAGACAGAGAGCCAGGCCCCAGCACAGGGACAGAACCTGCAGGGTGACGGGTACCACAGCGGACAGGGCTGGGGAAAGCAGATCCGCTGCCAGCAGCAGAGTGCACTGCAACACAGCCAGCACAGCCACCAAAGGGGGACGCTCCATGGTCGGAGGCAGCACACATACTTCTGCCACCCTTAAGGCCAGCAGTGCAAGGGCTGCCTGTGTCCACACCAGCAGGTGTAGAGGCAAGTTGTAGAGGGCTGTAACTGCCGGACGAGGGAGGAATTTCCGTGTGCCATAGGGGTCGATTAGAAAGAAAGCTGCCCTAAGGCCTCCGGACAGTAACAGCAGACCATTGGCGAGTGTAAGAGCACCCCGATGAGGACAGTTTGTGTTGGGAGACAGTGTGAGGCCAAGAGCAGCTCCGGCAAACAGTAGGAGGAAGAGACTTGCTGAGCCATAGACATGCAGCTCCCAGGCAAAAGCCAATGTGTGGCTCAGGTCACCCCAGTCGAGAAGTGTGCCATTAGGGGAGGAATTGATGCTGGGAGATGGGGCTGGATTAGAAGTGGAGTAGGGAGCTTGATGAGGATGTCCCAGGAGAATGGAACGGTTTCTCTGACCAATACCAGTCTGATACGTGGGGCCATACCTCGTTCGGTTGGCTGGTACAACACCAGTGGTGAGGAATGAAGAGGTCCCTAGAAAAAGAGAAATAAAATTTTAAATATATAAATTCAAAATAGTACTTAATAAGTAAAATATTACAAATGAATATTCCTTCCTCAATTCATACCATTTAAATGAAATATAGAGGAATACTACAAAAGTACTGCACATAAAATACTATTCACAGCCACTAGAGGGGTGTAGTTTACCATCAAAGTCATAAACCTGAATTACTGGACCCTCTCAGATCTAGTAACTTGATCAGTTCTCCACAGTCACATTGTCCCTGGTCTATATATAACATAAATGTGATGACAAGGTCTAATCAAATTAGTGAACTTCTACTATGCCAATAACTTGTACTATACTTTAAAAATCTGATTTGGTCTGCATCAGTTTCTTCTCTGCTCTCTCTCTGTGAGTGTCAGGTAGAACAGTTTATCCCAAAATATGGCCTAGTATGAATAACAAACCTAAACCAAAGATGGTGTTGCTTTGTACAGGTAGAAGTGTACAAATGACACATCCCATATTCAAAAAGACACTCCCGACTGCACAATGCAAGGCACAAAACTCAGCTAATACCATTATACAGGGTGGAGAAAATGTTTATACATTCAAGCAAAAGTCTGCTTAGGTTTAGATAATAATTCTGAAAAGCTATGCATTTGTGTTACAGCTAGATAATAGCAATCATAATATGACTTGAATACCATGCCACCTGATCATCCACATTATATTTATAAACAAATCAGACATTATGCCGAGTAAAACTGTGTCTTAATTGGATTAGATTATGTAATTAACAAGAGCATTTATGTTACATAACATGGCACAGCCTCACAATTCTACAAAGATGGAAATCTCTCTGTTCAAATTGTCAGTATTATACAATACATAACTTCATGGGACAAGACAAGACCACAACAATGAATCTCATTCTTTCTCATGCCTACACATACTTCTGTTTGTTCAAGGCACTCCGCCTTATTGGTCTACACAAGCCTGAAACCACCCAATATAATCACTGAGAGCTTTGCGAGCTACTCAGCTGCAAAGATTTCACCATAATTGAACAATAATACTAATAAAGAAAATATTTATTATATGTATTATTAAAACTGAAAGCATTTTATAGGAAGACAATAAAGATGTAGACCATAATGACTCGGTCACAGATGAGGAACTAAGAAACAGTTGCAGCCCAGGGACATCTAGAATTACTTATAAAGAATTGTTTGACACACACTGAACTTGATGGATGGTGGAACAACATGATCAGTGGTAAAACACTCAATCCATGGCACATTGGAGGACATTAGGTCTGTCCTCACCCTGTAGGAGACACCCATAAAGCTGACACACACTGACTAATGACTGACTCCAGCATGTGTTTCACTTTGTCTCTCTCCCTCACACACACATGCACATTTCAGTTTCATACTCACATAGGCAAGCACGACATCACACACTTTCTTATTTATATAAAGGTATGTTTTACTTTCTTCCCTCAATGTTATTTTCCATACAGATCCAAGATTCCAGATGTGCTGATCACATTTCACAGCTGGAGACATTTAAACATACCCCTATCCTTGAGGTTTCTCTATAGCACAGTAACACACTGCTTACATATCCACATGCTGCAGTCAACTGAAAAATAAATATCGTATCCCACTTCATTGAAAACACAATCATGTTTATGGCCCAGATACAAATGTGGACAAATACTACACTTTATGCAGACTGTTCATACTTTCAGTGACCTGCCAAGGAGCCTACTTGAAATATATAAATGTGGTCAAGGGATAGGAAAGCTTCAATGTTTAAAAGTCATTAAGATGTTGTTCATGTGCCCCATGTGTCAGTTTTCTATTTTCCTCATCTGCCCTCCCTTCACCCCCTTCTCTGTGCATCTGGTTTTGATTACCTCCCCAGCTCCCTGCATTACTATGCCTGTACCGTTCTTCTATCACATTTTCACCCACTACTCTCTCATCTCTGTTCCCAGCAGTCTCTTTTCAGAACCTAACTCTTCCCCTTGTTGCTCCCTCTGCCCACTTGCAATTCCAGCCGCCCCCTCTTCAACCCTCCCTCTTACCTCATACTTTCTTCCCTCTCGTGTCTACCCCACACAGCTACCACCTCACTTTCCATGGAAAAGTGTCTTTGCTTTTTCCCTCCTGAGAAGAGTTTTCCAGATTGTTCCAGTAAAAAGTCCCAGCTGCACAAATAACTCCATTTTAAATGATTAAAAAACTACAACTTTAAAACTGAATGCAAGATCCTCATCTCTTACCTGTTCTTGATGTAGTTGTGCTGGCTGTATTCCTTCCTAGTTGTGCCGTTTTGTTGGGTTTATGTGTAGTTGTAGAGGAGATTCTCACAACCTCCTGTGTAGTAGTAAGCAGACTATAAACAGACGTGGCCACTTGCTCCATAATGGTTTTTGAAAGTGAAGTGTTCTGGCTTCGACCAGCTGCCTGTGGTTGTTTATGAGTAGGCCCAATGGTGGCAGTTATGGTTTGGGGTATTGTCACGGCAGTGGAGCCCTGCTTTGGAGTAACTCTGTCGGTGGAAGAAGTGTTTGCATTCAGTTCACCTAAAATGGTGGAAAAGACACATTTGTGACACGGTGTAAAGATTTTGACCTAAACAACACATTACTGTCACAAATATATATTTGATTTCTCACCTGTTAATACAATCCGAGGCGTTGCCTGTGTGACCACATGGGACACAGTTGCTCTGGTCTGCGTTTGTGGCGTCATAGAGATGTTATTAGCTACTGGCAGCACAGAATGGTGGGGCTTCTCCACGTGACTGCCCTGTGGTGGCGTCTTTACATCCAAAATGCTAGTCTGTGCCTGAGGCCGATACTGTGCCATTTCATCACCAACCGTTGGAAGAGGAACAGGTGAATCCCCATTCACAAGCATCACTACTGGCACACTACCTGATCCTAACCCCTGTGAATCAGCATCCTCTGTCGTTTTAACTGAGCCCACCACTGTGTTTTTTGCTGTAACTGGCTTACTGCTAGCAGGTTCTGCAACAACAGAAGAGGGCAACGTTGGCTGAGGTGGAGTTGAGCCTTTTGTAGTAGTGTCTCCCTTTGCAAAGGCCCTGCTGAATGCTAAACTAGCCGTGTCGGTCCTTGGCCTGGAGGCAGTCGGTTGAGTTAAAATTGGCCCACTGCTGAGATTCTGTGTAGGAAGAGCAGATATAAAAGAAGGAGCAGCCTGTGGAGTAGGACGGGTTTTTCTTTTCCCTTGTTGCACTGTATTTGTCAGTCTGTCACGAATTGTAGGTCTGATGGGCACATCACTACGCCCTCTAGGAGGCAAAGAGGGCGAGAATTGAGCTGTCTGCTTGGTTGTGGGGGGTGAAGAATTAATAGAGAAGGAGGAGTCGATGATGGTCTGGGCATCTGAAGAATGGAAGACGAAGAGGAGGAAGCCCAGGAAGAAGAGGGGCTTGGCAGCCCCCCAGCCATAATCTGCATCTGTCAGTGAGGGACTGGTCCCTATGCCCGTCTCTGTGTCTGTCACACCATCCTTCTGTGCTTCTGTAGAAACAAACAAGCTTTGTGTAAACACTATGCAATAAAAGAAGCATGAATGTATAAAGCATTGTGGATAAGTAAACATTACCAGAGTCAAAGCCAGTCAGAGCCAACCCACCTGGCCAATAAAGCTGATTCTGATTATGATATCAAAAGGAGGCAGAAATCAGTTTAAAACCTATTTAGGTTCAGCTCAATTCATGAATTCTGGTCAAAATGTCTGTTTATTTAGTAATGGTTCATAGCTTGCACAATAGCATAAATGTAAGCCATAAACTTGTGTAAATCTCTAAGAACTTGTGATCATGTGTAATGTAAGGAGTGCATGCTGCAGCTTTCTGATTCACTGAGCAGGTTATCAAAACTCCCACAAGGTTTCAGCAACATGACACCAACAGACACACAGGGTGTGGTTAGGTGTATGCTTTCAGAATACATGGCACATATGCTGACACACACAGATAAACACTAAAGACAAGAGTTCAGCATGTAAGTTATACAACCAGTTGCGCAATCAAAATGGCCAAGGAAAAGCTCCAAAGGAGTCACAGATGGTTTCATTCACTGGCAGATGGACACATTAATGCTCTTCCACACTATCTCTGCCATAAATTCTCTGGATGAATATGACTTTCTTTCTCTTCCAAAGCCCTTAGTTTTTGTTAAGAGCAGCAGGAGTCTCCTTCCTTTTCTGCTAGTTCTGTTTGAGTCATGGATGCCAGGAGCAGGCAGCTGTAACGCAGAGTGCAGTGAAGCTCAGAAAGCCCAGTGACACGTAGAAGCCCGAAGACCCCTGAGGATTACACAACCTACGAATCATCTGGTGAAGTTAGCTGCCAGTCGCATCCCCTCACCATGCACTTTTTACCAAAAAACACCCACTTTCTTTCACTACTTCCGCCTCTGCCTTGCGTAAACCTCCTTTGTTCACATCAGTGTCTACCTATGACTCACAGTGGGAGATGGCCTCTGGGAGCAGAGTCAGGATTATATTGACACTGAAGCTCCAGCATTAGGAGGAAAAATACAGAAAACAGAAAGAAATGCCTATGGGGGAGTTCATTCTGCTGCTTATGACTCACCTAAAGCCCATCCACAGCCGCAATGTCTAGTTCTCTAGAAATGACTGCAGCTGCACAGCACAGTTGGCATTCTGTGTCCATGAGCACATGTAAAAACAGGAGTAATCTGTGTGAGTACAAGGAAAACATGTGTTTAAGTATGTGTGTGGGCACAAGGGGTCCGTCACCTAGCGGGAAGTTACAGAGCATACGTACAGTAGGTATGTGAAAAAATGTAGATAAGTGCTGAGAACATGCTGTTTTGTTTCCCTGTTTACCAGATGTTAGTTGTGTTAAGCAAGACCAGTTGTAGAGAAAAGCTCAGGAGTGCAGTAATGTAAGTGAACTATATCTCAGTCACCACCCACTCATATTAGCCTCAGTGTTTATTTTCTTTCCTCTCTTAGCCACCTCTTCTGCTCTCAATCTGCTCTGTTGGCCAATCCATTCTCTGATTAATCCCTGCTGTCTGCTTTTCTTTCTTTTCCTCCTGCCCCCATTTCACTAGAATTATCTCAAGATAGTCCTACAGCATGTTCCTAGGGGAGGGTTGAAACAGAGCCCTGAGGATAGAGAGATAAGTGGAAACTCAGGAGGTGGATGCAAAAATGTGGAGATGAGCAGTGATGGATGAGCGGAGAAGATGGAGGAGACGCAGTGATGGTAATAATGCTGACAGTGACAAAGGGAGGGGACAAGAATTTGAAGGGAATATGTGATAAAATTAAGACAAAGAGAAGTGTTGAAGGCTGGAACTTTAGAGGAAGTGGTGGAGAAGAACATATGAGCAAAATAGGAAGAGTCACAAGGAAACAGTGTTTTAGGGTTAATGGGCTTGTTATGGGTCAAGCTGCAATATGGCAGTGTGTCAAGGAAGGCGTGTAGAGAAACTGAGAGAACTTCGCTTTTCCTCAGAAGTTTACTGGCAGGTGTGCAGTCTGGCAGCTGCAGATAAACAACTTGACTACTGAGAAATGGTTTTCAGTAAACATACCACTACCTAGATCCAAAGTAATCAATCCAGTGTCAGTCAGTTGATGTGTATATATGAACTTAGCTAGTAGAGACTAATGAGTCTCACAAGGAATTTAGCTAAATATGCTTTTGTGAAAGGAGGGAAACACTCTGCTGCTGTGTTTGAAATGCTGTCAGCATTAATCCCATTTCCACACATAGCCTATAAGCACAAACACACAGTAATGGTTCCACAAAATATTTTTCTTGACTGGATTTTGACTACAAGTTTCCATGAGTGAACTAATTCAAATGGAGTAAACTGAGGCAGACTGGCAGCTCTTTAAACAGCATGAATTTCAGGCTTAGAACAGGCCCGTTGGATTTCATTTCTAGCTAAACACTGATCAAATCGGTGTAATCAGCTGGATTGGTGTTTGGCGTGAATGAAAAGCTGGATCCTCTCAGCCCTCGATCCCTGCACAGTGCATCCCATATTCCTTCAACAGTATGTATAATACAGGCACACACACACACACAAATAAGACAGCACATCCCTCTGTGCAGGGGGAGAAAGCAGGTGGGTGCACAGAGCATTTTTATCACATCCAGCCCCTTGGGGCTGAGGGACACATCACTCTGTATTTGATTTGCCATAGAGAGTGCATGCTGTGCAGATGTCATCACTCTCACTGGCACAATGAGCGGGAAATGCTCATGGATAATAACCAATAGTACAGAAGCAAGCAACGATCTGAAGATTAAACTCTTGCACACAGCATGGACCAGATTGCACAACTACATGACTCAGTACAATAACAGCTGTTACAAATTAGTTAATCATTTCAGTAGTGAAGTCATGTCTACACTAATGTATTAATATAACTGTAACTTAATATAACTTATATAAGGAGCCAGGCAGGTGGGGTTGGCTGAGTGGTCCAGTTTTTAGTGAATCTCTGTCTCTCTTTCAAATGTGCTCTCTCTCTCTCTCTCTCTCTCTCTCTCTCAGATTTCTGTCTGGCAGTGCAGAAGTTCCATTAATTTCAGTGAACCTTTCCAGACATAGTAAGTCTGTGGACAGAAGGATCTGTGTCTTTTCAACAAATGCTAGTTAAAAGTACACTTGTTCCATTACAGCTGGGTATAAACAGCCTCAGTACCTGAAAAAATACTTTGAAAACTGTCAAGTACTAAAAGATGGGACTGAATAGCCAGTCAGATTTGCAATCTTATTTACTTGTTAATCTTCCTCTATAGTTTATGTATATCTTGGGAAAACGTCTTTTGTCAAACATAATAAAATATTTTGTAGGAAAATGTTCATATTGCTTGAAGTAAGGCACAATTTAGGTATCACTACCAAAACTCGGGTATTATGTTCACATGATCACATCATATCATTTAAACTAAGCAGCCATGTGAGAAAAACTGTTCAGATCAGCTTTCAAGCTGGGAATCTCCCATTTGGTGAAAAGAACTGCAGGGCTTATAGCTGGCAGTTACACAAAATAAAATTGAATAAGAACATTAATACAATTAAATGTAACTACTTTTATTTACTATTACTTTTAACCACACTGTTTGTATATGTTTCACTTGGTAATGAACTGTTACAAATGCATAAAATGATGAAGAAGTTACTTTAGTCTGTTTATCTGAATCCTTAACATGATCTGATGATGGTGCTAGATAAAAACTCAGGAAATCCCCAAAGCTGTTACAATTCATCCTGAGGGAGGCATGAGTGTGTGTACACAATGTAATGGGAATCCAACTAATAGTTTTTGGGGCATTTCACTCAAAACCACAAGTGTGAACTTATGGTAGCATTAGAAGAAAAGCTGGAGGATCAACAAAGTCATTAGGATACATCCTCTGGGGACCACGAATGTCTGCACAAAATAAAAGGGCTGTAGAAATATTACAGCCTTGGCCAAAGCATCACTGCCAACTCTGCTAGCATGGCTGAAGATTCAAACAATATCCAGTCATAGTCTTCGTCAGTATGAATAGTGCATAAGATTTCAAGGCCATGTCATGTGCTTCCAAATTACATCAGCTCACTTGTAGTATCCAGTGTCATGGTGGTTCACTGATGAGCAGGACGTAGCCAGTTGGTTAGCGGATGATGCCAATAAACATGAGTAAGACAGGAAGAAATAACAGATGCAAAACTTTGAGAGAGGAACCGACAGTAAGAATTGGATCACAAGGTGAGAGGATTACTGTAGCAGGGTTTCTACAGAAACAGCAAAGATGTACAGACATAGAAAGTCAAGAGAGAGAGAGGATTAGTAAAGAGTGATAGAGAGAAAAAGGAGTAGGAAAAGAGAAAGAAGAGACCGGAATAAACTAGCACAGAGCTGTGTGGACCTCCACACTGCACAGGTTCCTCAGTTAACTGTTAGGCTACTGCTCGCCCATCAGCTTGCCATACATGTGTAACTTGTTTGTACTGTGCCCTGGAGGGGGAGACGTGAGACTGTGAAGCAGTGTATGTATTTGAATTTGTGTCTACATGAGATAGAGAGAGAGAGAAAGAGAGAGGGGAAATGGAAAAGGGCGTATATGTGGTTATGTTGGTATGCGAGTGCTGGGGTGGGGGGGTTGCTGGTTTGACCGTTAAAAATTCCACACCTTGAAAAAAATCTATAGATTGCAAACAGCGCCCACAATGTCTTCTTGCTCCTTTTGATTACAGCTACCACACTGCCATCATTTTAATAAAACAGGCACATAATGCTGCAGTTTAAATGAAGTAGATAGGCACTATATTAAGAGATACACATGCTCTTAACATGCATTGCACATTCTGCAAGAGGTTTTCCAGGCAAGGTCACCCAACTTCTGGACCACTGCCTCAGCTGTCCATTAAGTTCTTAACACAATCCAAAGCTTGTTAAAGATGCCCCTCTCATGACACTCTGCTGCCTGGGAGGCTGTCAAAACTCCAGTGGGGCAACTGACCACACAGGGAGGTCATGCTATATGGAGAGAGGAGGCTCTAGAACCAATTGTGGACGCTTTTGGTCACCAGCTGAAGCTGTCCAGCATAAAAGCCCTGAGCCTCACGATATCTTTGACTGATGGGCCTCAATGCGAGCCACAGATCAAACGTCTAAAGGTCAGCCTTAAAGGGTGAGGCATTTTTGACTCAACCACACACACACACACACACACACACACACACACAAACACAGCCCATGCACAAAAACACAGGCTATGAATATTGACATATGGTAGGAGACCATGCAATGACAGTTTACCAGAGAGCTAATGATGTCTACACAGATTCAGTGAATTATTTTGACCTGAGTCTGCTCAGATGTCTAAATTAGAATGGACTCGGTCCCAGAAACACACCTTGAGAAATAGTAAGATGTTGTATGGCCACCACTGAATTTACAGACTGCATGTACTTGGTGCATATTTACAACTATAATAAAATATAAAAATGAATTAACTTTCACATAACCAAACATTTCAAGAGCCATGAAAGAGGTCACAGGATTAATAAACAGAAATTGTATAAGAACATGTCATGCCCAGTGGTTAGTGGACTTTACTGATATACTATCTTAGGTTATACTTATTTTCCACTTCTGGGCTGTCTGTTCCGGAAAGTGTGTCATGAACTGCTGTTTACTGGAAGATAGCATTTAACTGGCCTGCCAGTTTAAAAGTCTCTCTGCCAAAATATGTGCAAATATCTTTTTACAAGATAAATCATTCAAGTAATCTATTTATAGGCTACTCATTACTATGGCACGCACTCGTTTGACAATGTTCTGTGTTGTTACACCCTCTGACTATTGCAAAAACACAATTAAAGCTGCCAGTAAATATCTTGAGCTCCTAAAGTGGATAGGATTTTTTGTTTTGTCAGCTGATCCGGGTGTGTTGTTTTTCTTTTTATTTCAAGTCGTCTGGCAGGGCTCTGCCTCCAGCAGCTCTGCGCGCTCAGTGAGATGCGCACTGGCGCGGCGTTCTCCCTTTCTGTCTTCTCCCTCTTGTGGATGCGTTCAAATGGTTAATGAGTAACAGGTGGATCCAGATTCTCTAAGTGTCACCGCCTACACGTTGAGCTTGGACATATACAGTACAAACACACATACACAACATGCACCTGCCAGTGGGCAAATTACTCCACTTGTTACTGTTTAGCCAAAACGCACACCATTATTTCCACTTTCTAGAAAGTCAAGACATTTCAGTTTCCTGGGATAATTGTTAATCTATAGGTTTAAAAGAAGCTGGTTAGGTCACCCGTCTGGTTGAAGCCTGAAGCCAGGACTAGTTTTAAGCTGTTTCTAGAAATGAGGTCTTTAAGGATCTGAGTCCACTTTATGCGTAAAATGCGACTAAATAGGCCCAAATCAACAACCAAGTCTATGCTTGAGCCACTCCTCCCTTAGGCCACGTTAATATCCATAAAGTAGCATGTTGCAATAAGTAACCAAAACTAGGGTAGTGGGTTTGTAACGTTCACAAACATATATCTTGGTTATGGGATCAAAAACTCTAAGGTTCGACAGAGGGGGCGACTTGATGCTAGACTGTTTCAACCAGACTGGCGTTGTTCGTCACTGGTCACGAAAAGCAGTAACGGCGTTACTCTGTACGTTACCACTAACATGATGGATAGAATTAGTCCAAACTGCAGCGTGGTCCTGCGTTCCTCTCGACGGGACTTCTTATTTCCAATAACGCACGCAAAATAACGTACACAATGAAATGATATAAACGACAGGTAAAAAAAAATGTTACGGTAAATCCCCAGTGTGCTACATTAACGTTAATTGTCCGTAACCCGAACCAACCGGAGACACCGCATGGACCACTGCGCAAGGTATCGCCGCATAGCAGCTGCTTTAAGTCCACACATTTCCCACAAACATACCTGTGGGTCTGTACGGCTCCTCTCTGATGGCGTCCCCTGCGGCAGGAAATGAGAGATAGGACACAGTCCAAGGTTCACCTCTGATTAGTCAGAGGATAGCAATACCGGCGGTGGAGGTGAAACGGTCCTTTATCGACCTACGGAGAGGCTCCGTCCAGAAAGTCTTGTACCGCTGTCAGATCTCTGGACATGAACTAGCAAGGAGACGTACGCCCCCTGCTCCATCTCTCTTCACATCGCTCACTCCTATTTTTTTCTCACAAGCCGATAAACACAATTGCCTACCTACGAACCAACCGCCCGGCACGTCTGTTACGCAACAGCATCGGCTTGAGTAGGCCTATTATCAGAGTAGCTTAGACAGTGCCCAGTGGACATGTGACGTCACTAGTGACATCAACACACAACATGCAGTGTCACTATCCAGGTTCTGTGGTTTTTCCTCAGTTATATAGCTGTAAATAAGCTGCTATCTAGTGAACTGGAAGGAGTGTCATGTGGACAAAGGTGAGGAGATACCTGACATTTCTGTCTGATGCAGCAGCAGCAAGGACAATACTCTGGGAACAGAGCTGTGCATGAAATTCTAGCCTCCCTCTCTTCTCCTGCCCCCCAGCCAGGGTTTGCAGAGAAGAGCAAGCCACCCTGAGCCAAGATGATACTGTTTCCTCATGCTGCGCCTTGGCTCTTTGCCTCCTCCTCATCCCCCACCCCATTCTCTGTCTCTTTTTCACAAACACAACAAACACACTCTAATTTGGACATGTCACTGTGGCTGCAGCTCTGCCCTTATTGAGCCCAGAAGCATGCATAGTTGACAAAGGACAATGATTTAGGTACGCTGCATACGCTCAGCTTGGTTAAACTGGCATTAACTAAGATTTAGCACAAATTCGGGTAAATCAAGTAAAAATTGGCTACAAGTGTTGTCTAGTCTCAGAGACAGGGCAGGAGGGGCAAGGTGGAGCGGAAGGAGAAGAGGAAGGGATACTGCTTGAGTTTGTTTTTGACTCTCACTTCACCCTTAACAGTCGAAACTTAGACAGAGACGTTAGTTAATGCAGCTTTAACAATCTCACTCTCACTCTCACTGTTTGTCACTTTCATTACATTGTCTGCGCTTTACAGCCAAGTCCTAAAATAACTTGTGCAGCTTAGGGGGTTGTTCTAATGCCATTACATTACTACTGAGCCAGCAGACATGCATGGATAGGAGGATGGTAATCACATTATTGTACATGGATTATGACTAATATTATATAGGTAGGGATACGTGATCAAACCCTGCATATTTCAAGTCACCCTGTAATTCAGTTTATGAGCACATGTAGGCATTTTGTGTGTGTGTGCGCTAGTATTCAGTGTTTATCATATTTACTGTTGTCCAGTGCTGTTGCTGGAACAGTAATCAGTGGCAGATGTCTTCTCCATTGTTAAACAGGCATTTATTAGAATGAGGGAGAGCTCAGGGGCATCCAAAGGCCTGTCCCAGTTTTCAAGTGTTCAGAATTAGTCTTAAGACGAGTGCTCATGCCCATTGTTTTGACAGGCAGTTTACTGTCCCATTACTCACCTCTGTCCTCAGCCAGACTGACCTATTTTGACAAACATGTTTTAATTATACAAGTTATATAACTATAATTTTTCTTATCACTGAGACTAAAATAATCCAAACTACTGCATGTTTACATGTCCCACCAGTGGTGACAGATCTACTCAGATCCTTGTGCGAAAACAAATACCAGCATACCGATAGCAAAAGTAATAGCACAGTAAGAAAATATAACATTACAAGAAAATATAATCCTACTTATCCTAATCCTACTTATGTAAAAGTACTTAGGTATTATCAGCTTCAGGTACTTAAAGTATCTTAAAATAAAAACAGTGGTTCTGCAGTATTTGTTCCCTGTGACTGATTTATTATTATAAAGGGCATTATTAGACTGTTAGTAGTGATGCATCAATGTTTAAGCAGAATATCACTGTTACAGTTGAGATGGAGCTGGTTTTAACTTCTTTATATGCAGTTAAGTAGTTTAGTACAGCGGCTGAGAGACTCTGAGCAGGACCCCTCCCAAGGTAAACATGAGAGGCTGTCAGATGATTAATGGAAGAGGAAAAAGTAAAAAAAAAAAAAAAGATTTGGAGCTGCAGATTTTTACATACTGTTTTGAATGTTAATGCTTAATTTGCAAATGAACTAATAAATATAAGTATCAGTATATGTTTAAACTGTACTTAAATACAGTACTTGAGTAAATGTACTTTCAACCCTGTTAGCATGTTTGTAACTTACAATAAGGGAAGAGAGGAGCTGCTAAATAAACACACGTTTAAAAGAGAGGGTATTAGCTGCACTCACACAACATACACCAAGACGGCACAAGGATCTCATCCATCCCACACCCATATGTACAATGGGTAGCATTTCTTTGCCATCTTTGTCCAGACATGTGGTAAATACATTCCTCTCTGTCATTTGAATTTTAACACTGAAATGAAATTTAACACTGGAGCAGCGAGAACTGCTTCTCCCTCCCAATCTATAAGGCACTGAACCCTAATCAACAGCCAGTCAAGCAGGGATCCTATCAGATAGTACAGCCAAGACCTTCAAAAGCTTAAGATCTGCCAGCTCGCCCTCACTGTGGCTCTCACCCTCACCCACTGATTGTCTAGACACCAAAGAATAATCTTCCCCTTTCAGGGCCCCAAAGGCAGACTTCTGTGTGGGGACTGTTCCCCCATGGCTGCCTTCAGTAGCATTGGGTTTCACCACATTTAAGTTTAATCAATATAACTCTCCTTAAATTTTATCCATCTTCAGAACTGTATCAAATTCTGCTATACAGTACATCTGTTACTATTCAACAATACTAACATCCATCATTTTAAGTAGAAAACAAAGTGCTGATGTGCATGGAGACCATTTTTGGGATCACAGCAGAGAGAACACTACACAGATATGAAGACAGATAGTTTTTAATTAAATGATAAAACAATAATAAAATAATCATATTTTATCCCCTTGACAAATAGTTTTGACATCAAAGACAATAGAAAAAATATAAAGTTGTCAACTGTCAGAAATGACAAATAGATTTGTACTTTCAGTATATAGCACTCGTCCAGGCACTTAAGCGAACTCAAAGTGCTTTACAATATTTGCCCAGTCACCCCATTCACACACACAACTGGGGTTCAGCATCTTGCTCAAGGACACTTCGACATGTGGGTTGGTTAAGCCAGAAATCAAACTGCCAACCCTCCTGAACCACAGCAGCCCCCGTTTATTATTATGAGCTTACTCAACTGTGTACCTGTACACAAACTCCATTTTTACAGCTTGTATACATATATGATGTACTGTTATTCCTAGTAAGCATCTATGCAAGTCCAGGGAAAGACTTTATATCAAAACAACATGATATGCAGGACCGTAGATACTATACTTGCACAAACTGTGTACAGAATACTACCAGGCAGTACAGTAACCTATACTGCATGATATTGTCATGTCTGTAGCACTGTTATCTCAGGGTTTATTAGGCCATTGTGGACAAATTTGCAAATCAATGAGCAGGGCTGCTTTGTAGCTATAAATCAAATTTTTACATTTCATTTCCCCAAAACCAGACAGTCCCATGTGTTTTATTCATCAGGCCACACATACTCACACTTAACATTAAGCCCCTCACACCTCTCTAACTCGCCTACCACCTCTGTAATAGTGTCACCCAAAGATAAATACTGTACAATCTGCCTGCTGCACATCTAGAAATAGACAGAGGTATTTTCCTTTTGCTGCCCCCTGGTGTCTTTAGAAAGTAATGACGGCCTGTTAGAGAACAGGTGCATTGGGAGGCCTTTCAACTGAACAATTCCTGTGGACAAAACACAAGGTGAGACCCATCTCTTACATAATGCACAGGCCACTGTTGTGTTGTTTTGGTCTTTGTGTGTCAACTTGCATGCACGCATGGCCTTTATTTTAAAATCTATGCCTCCACTTCAAGTGCACTTTCACCTATTACACTCTTCTGTGTTTTTTCTCTGTCTTTACTGTTTTCTTCTTCAGTGTAACTATGCCCTAAAGCTGGGCCCCAGCTTCTGTCCAGCTCAAGTGGAGTGGGGACAAAAGCTGACTCACGTATTCATTAACTCACATGGCTGCACACTCGTCCACAAATGAAACACTTGTATGAATATACACACATGCACACACACAACAGCTACATGCATGATGCACCTGTTCTCTTATGCCTACACATCTGAAAATGTTTTGCAAATTATAGCAAGAATGAGCCAGTCATTCC
>NW_018128245.1:264695-266855 GCF_001952655.1 Monopterus albus | reverse complement strand
CAACTTCTCTCTTTATACTTTAAACAAACTTAAAATATTGCTTGGCCACTGCCATAACCAGTGACAGTCACACTAGCCCCAAGGAGTGATAGCAGATAACTGCAGTCCCTGCTATAAAAACACCAGCTGACACAGTCAACTAATGTCATGGCACAGCTTTTTATGATCCAACAGGCTGCATAGAAAATGCATGGAAGAAACACTATTTTGCATCTTATGCACTTTTCAGATATGCACATATGTGATGATGTTTTGGTGTAAGAACAACCAGGGGTCCAGGTGCTCATCCAGGGACACAGTGCAACTTGCTCTCAAAAGTAAAAAAACAAATCCTGGGTAATGCTCACTGCCACCTGGGGGTGAATTCTGGCAAAATTTAACAGAAGAAACTACTAATATGGCAGTGATGGTTTTGCTGGGATTGAGGATACCTCTGTATTGATGACTGTAGTAATAAATATCTCACAGTGTATTTTGTCTTTGTTGTTAAAAACACTACTGTGCTGCATTTGTAGTAGTGAACTTGTGGAAAATTAGATATAAAAGTAGTTACAATAAAATATAAAAACATGTAACAGAAAACTTGAGAAGCCTTTTACACCCACCAATCTATTTCATACCATGTTCCTGAAAAACAAATCTTTTATAAATTTCATTTTACTGCTGAAATAGTGACACTGTAAACTAATGTGAATCCTGATTTATTAAGTTTGTTTACCTCATACCACCGTCTCATCCTTTACTCCTTTGCTTTACTGCGACATGCTGACTTGTTTTTGTGTGCTTCACAGCTCCATTTTCTTTTATCTTAATTTTTTACTTTCTTGCACACTACTGTCATTTCATCTTCATTCTCTTCCTCTTTCTTTGGCTGCTTCAGATGCGGCATTTGTTTTAACTTCTGGAACTTCCTGAGCTCAGCACAGAACAACACCTAAAACACAAAGAGACTATGGATACAGCAGAAAGAGACATGATAGAAACTGACACTGAAGGTTAAAGTGACACTCACTGCCTGTGCCCAACCAGCATAAGGACCCCACAATTTTCTGAAAAAATCACCTGTGTAGAAATGTAACATTAGGCACAGTGCTAATAATTATGGAGAACATTTATTTAGTGTTTACAGTCTCTTGACTCTGATAAGATGCATGAGTACTAACCAAGTTCCCGGTGAATTTTATCTGTGATGCTTTTTTGTCTGTTGACCGTAGCATATTTGTAGTCACGCTTAGCAATCTGCCACACGTGTGTGTCAATGGGCACGGCCTCTGCCTTATCCAAGGACATCAGACATACACAATCTGCCACCTACAGGAGCACAAAAATCCATTAATACATGCTACTACAAGTTTATGTAATCTTAGAAATCTATATGAGGTTGCTGTACCTTGGTACCCACACCAGGGAGAGTACGCAGAGCATTATGGGCCTGCAGATATGGCACACTGCGTAGACCCTCCAGCCACTGAGGCCCATGGGTGTTCAGAATCTTCTGTGCGCTCTGGTGCAGGAACCGAGCCCTGTATCCAAAACCAAGATCCCTGAGACGTTCTTCTACACTGCTATCTGACAATTACAATAAAGATAACATGAAAGAAAGTCACTTCAGGCTTTTCCTGTTTAGGGGTTGCCACAGCAAATTATCACACTGACAACTCGCATGTTGACACCATATTTTATACCAGATACCCTTCCTGGTGCAACCTGGATTCGAACCTGGGGCACAGCAGCAAGAGCTCTGCGCCTTAACCACTAGCCTACCAGGGATGGCTACAATAAAGATAACATATAATGATGAAATTACAGTATATGTAAGCCTTTAATACTTTAAAATGTGGTACTTGTATGCAATTTTTTAATGACTAGCCCTTCAAATGGTTAATCAAATGTGGCTACTTCACTTGTACTTTAATATAACAAAGGTCTGGGTAGATCAGCATTATACTGCTGCCACCATGATGAAAATGTGGTATATTTTCCTCAGTTTATTATTACAGGAATCTTTTCTTGTATTATCAGGATCTTTTTGACATTACAACAAAGTAGTTTTCATGATATTATGACACATTTTCTTATTATTACAAGATAATTTAAAAGATGTTAAGAAAACGCTGGAGGAACTATGTTTCTCGGCCCGCCCTGGGAACGCCTCGGCAT
>NW_018128245.1:253496-264667 GCF_001952655.1 Monopterus albus | reverse complement strand
GAGAGAGGGAAGTCTGGGCATCTTTGCTTAGACTGCTGCCCCCGTGACCCGGTTCCGGATAAGCGGAGGAAAATGGATGGATGGATGGATGGATGGAAGACAAGAAAAAGGGCCATCGTTGCCTGAATAAGCAAAGTAGCCCTGAGAAGTCACACAACACGATTGATAAATATATAATCTAGGCACACATGTGTGAGGGTGTTTTTATAAATTATGGCCGTGGGCTGCTTTCGTTTTGTTTGTGGACTTAGGCGCCTATTATACTGCATGTGTATTTGGTATCAGTAATTGTCAACAACTGAGCTATGACTCCGTACTAGCCAGTGTTCTCGGTACGGTGATGTAGGGTAGCAGTTAAACCAATGCGAATTGTGGATGTGCACCACTGAACCATCAATGACAGGAAATGGATGCGATAACATTTCTCTCTATTCTGCAACGTGACTGAAGCTGAAAGAATTGTTCCATTGGCAACTAAATAAATCAAGGCCTCTTGTTTGGATTTTCTATGACTGACCCAATAACAATGTCAGTGAGGACTCATGAGACCCAAAACCTGCTCCACATATAGTAATTTTCTCAACAAAATTATAAAGAGTAGTTTGTGGGTAAAGAATATAGCACCTGCAAGTGCAGACAGGGAAGGGAAGTCGTAGTATGAGGTTTCATCCAGCTGGAACAGTGGAGTGCCCATAGCCTGACACAGTCTCTCCACCATGCCCTGGATACGGGTTATGTTGTTGTTGGAGGTGCAAATCAAGGAGAACAGGCATTCAGTGGGATCCTGGCGCAACATTCGCACACCTGGGGAAAGACCAAACCATATGTTTAAAGACACATCTCATAAAACAAATACTGACTCAGTCATTACTTACGATGTAATGATACATGATATCATACATGCACTGACCTGTGAATATGTCTGCAATGGACTTGAAGTGGGGGTCTGCTGCTCCCCAGGCCATATACAGATCCACCAGCTTCACATTCAGCTGGAAGTAATCTCTCAGCATCTTGTCTTCCTCCTCAGTGTCCAGCACTGATGTCACGGCTACTGGCTCCTCATCTTCCTTCTTCAGAGGCCCTTCAAATTTCTTCTCTGACTCGTTTTCCTCTTGAAGAGAGATACCAGCTTTCCTCTTCTCGTCTCTTCCCTCCTTCCGCATGTCTTGCTTTTTATAAACGTAATACCACAGGGTGTCATCTGTCTGGGTCAGAGTCCACACTCGCCCTCCAATCACTCCAGTCCAGTGGCCTTCTGCAGTTTCTCTCCAGCTGTGGGATGAGATATGTAACGTTAACGTTAATGCAAAATGCACGAAATGATCGAACCTAAACTGTGCCCAGTTGTTGAATATATTGTTGAAAGGCTATATGCGAGTGTAAATAACCTACCGGAAAGATTGTCCACAGGCAAGAGTGAGATCTAGACGTAGCTCTGAGTTTGCACAGGCCAGAGATCTCCACAGTTTTGCACCCGATGAAAGCACCGCATGTTTGGCCATAACTATTTGGATGCTAATAATTTAACGTTTAGGGGTTAAAACAAGCTTATCCTGAGCTGCCGCGGTGTTCCTGTATTATAAAACTCACAGTAGAGAGATATGTGGTATAAAACAAACCCTACACATTCGTGTAAAGTGGCTTTACGGGGAGCTACAACTCATTGTACAGGTCCGCTGATACAGGTTTGCAGAAACTAGTGCAGGTAGCTATCGCTGAGTTACTTCAGCTAGTTTCGATGATGGACAACAAAGACCTCACACTGTTTCAAATCTCCGCATATTTCAGAAGAAATATTTGTAAAACTGTTATATTTCTGTAGTTGTAATTGAATATGCTATGATATAAGTAACAAATAATTATGGTCCCATTTTATGTTAGTAAGTATATATCCCAAATTACTGACATATCAATCTGATGCAACATTACCCAGATTCCGGTAGCCCCTCCGTCACTGATGTCAACACAGCCGCTGATTGGTTCCCTTGCTCGTAGTGGGCGGTAACTTTAAACAAGCTTATTCACGATCGGTCAATACCGTCCTGCCCATCATGTCCTATTGGTTGATATTTTTGCACATCATTTCTTTGACGCGTAGAGGAAGTTGCCCTTCTTTCTCATCCGCTTCGAGAAAATAGTAGTGTGAGGTGACGGCGTGCGCCTCCTATCTAGTCGGTGAATACGGTGAAAAATGGCGGATACGTTGACACTCTTTACTACCATTGGACTCAGTGAGCTGAAAGCGAAAGAAACGCTGAAAAATGAAGCGCTGAGTTCTGCACTGAAGGACGCAATTACACAGGTATTAAACAGCGTGTGTGGGGAAGCTCAACTGTAAATGTCCGTGAACTGCAAAGGCAGCTGTGAAATATTACTGACAGTAACTCATGTAGCTCGCAAGTTGTATCTACCTCGCGTTTCTCTCAGAGTGATATCATCTACATCTGAGTAGCTCACTGTCTTTGAACATTTTTCATAACTTTGAGCAGTTGTTCCTTTGAGCAGGGGTGGATTACAAACCAACTGCCCAGGGGCCCCAGACCCTCAGGGTCCCTGAGAGCCCCAAGGTCACGACATATTTTTTGGTACTTCATATTTGATTAATCAGTTTAATAAGTTTGTTAGAAATTTGTACCACCCAACATACAATATCAGTTGTCTTAAGATGAAGTAAAATAGCATAGGAGGACAGGTTTAGTAAAAGTGTGTGATACATGCAGCAGGCTTGAAGCCTCTTTCCTGGTGTTAGTATGAGCAAGCTAACATGAGAGCATAGTAGAGGTTTGACTGGTTTGTTGGAAATAATACTAATGGTGTTGCTTATTGTGGTGCTCTGAAGATTTATGACAGCATGGCCTGACACCCCCTTCTTTGGGGCTGAATAATGAGTAAACACCATTTAACTTGTATACTGAGCTTCCATATGAGTGCTCTCCCATTGTTTGGCACATTTAATTGTGTATTATTAACAGTTCATTAGCTCCTGATGCACACACATTTTGAAGGAGAAAACAATTGATTCTTGTCTTTTCTCATTGGTTTTAATAGGTCCAGCGTGTTCATGGGGTATCAGGAGTGGACAAAGGCATGGGTACACTGCTGTATAGTATGGTATCTCGCCTTAAAGACACCAAACGCCTGGCTTTCCTTTCAGACAGTATAGCTCAGCACAAAATCTGCACAGAGCTCCAACTGACAGGTAATTTTCTGACCTGACCCGATGTGGCAACCTGACTAATGATAGCAATGGTCGGTGGTGGAACGTAACTAAGTATATTTACTCAGGTGCTGTACTTGAGCACAAGTTTGAGGTACTTGTTTTACAGACTGATCCCTAAAACAAGAAGGCAATTTTTACATTGCATTCACACACCCACCACTACTCTCACACAAAATATGGCACCTTCCATATCCAAATTTACCCAGGACTGGGGTTTAAATGAATTATTTGAACATATCAATTTGAATTTGGTGTTGAGAATTCTCATGTGATGATCTGAAACAAATCTTTACATAAATTGCCATAAAACTAACAAATGCCCTGACAGCACACCTAATGCAATTTCTGAAGGAGGCTGAGGGAAATGCATGGTGTTGACATTTAGAAGCAGTGAGAGCACTCAATAAAGCACAATGAGTATGTGCCAACCTGTTTAGATGAATGAGATAGTTTGCGGATAAGAATGACCTGAATTTTGGCTTTATTTTTTTTCCTTTGCAGCTGCTTTGGACTTTGTGAAGAGTCATCCTCAGGATCCCATCAACCAGAATGAGTTTGAAGAAGCATGTGGAGTGGGCATAGTCATAACACCGGAGCAGATTGAAGATGCAGTAAGTGAATGAGCCGAAAAAAGAAGTATTTCCTTTTATAAGCTGTACTGGCCATGGTGTGTTCTGTGACAGTGGGTTGTTATGCAGGTGGAGTTGGTGATCAAGAAGCACAAGGAGCAGCTGTTAAAGGAAAGATACCGCTTCAACATGGGGCTGCTAATGGGTATAATCTCACACCTAATTAGTAAAATATTTTTGAAACGATTACAACCTAGTAGACAGACAGAAGGTCTCACTGAGCTCTCGTGGCTGTTGCAGGAGAAGCACGCTCTGCCCTAAAATGGGCTGATGGCAAGGTCATCAAAAATGAAGTGGACATGCAGGTGTGTTGGAAAAAGAGAATGTGTTTGTCATTGTGACTGAATATTTGGAATTTGTTGTCTGGTTGTTCCCACTGTATACTCTTAACTCTGGCTTTCGTCTTAAAGGTCCTACACCTCTTAGGACCAAAGACCGAGGCTGACCTGGAGAAGAAACCTAAGGTAATGCATCTCAGATTATTTAAAGGAATAGTTTGAAATGTTGGGAAATTAGCTGTTTTTCGGCACACTATTAAGAAATAGTCTGGAATGTAACTCCCTGTAAAAGCTCAACTTGTGGTTTTTAACACTTCAGTTGTGGATTAAACAAACAATGCATAGCATGTTAATAAGTGAACTTTACAGGTGCTGGTAGATGGATTTTGGTACGGCTGTTAGCCGTAGTTTCATATTTACTGGACGACATACATGAGAGTGGTATCAATCTTCTCATCTAAATCTCGATTAAGCATGTTCCCCAAAATGTCACATTATTCCTGTAATCATTACACTCTGAATGTCTATAATCTTATCACCTTGCAGCCCCAGAAAGCTAAAGTTGCAGAGAATGAGGTGAAGAAAGAGGATGTGGCTGTGAATGGTAAGCAGGCAAAGGGGACAGCAGATGAACGAGTTGAACTGTTTGTGTCAGGTGTTATGTTTGTTTTTAAGTGTATGCGTGTGTTGGTTGTTTAGGAGAGCTGATGTCCGGGGAGGGAAAATCGCTAATAGAACAGCTCAGAGGAGAGGCACTGAAGTTTCACAAACCAGGTCAGAAAGAACCACCTAAACAGTGACCTCTTTGCTTGTTACTCTTTCTCCATGCTCACCCAGTTTAAAGGGGTTACTTATTGAGTGTGTTTGGCTTTTGTCCTTGTTTCCCATAATACAGGAGAGAATTATAATACTGAGGGTTACGTGGTCACACCAAACACAATGTCCTTGCTTAAAAAGCACCTGGAGACCACTGGTGGACAGGTACACACTTTTTTCTGTGACTAGAGCTAAACTGGTTAGTTGATTAATTGAATGGTCAATCAATAATTCATCAACTGTACTGCTAATAGGGATGGCATTTCAAGCTAAAATGCTATCTGATATTCGCTGGGCAGTATTTGACAATTATTTGAGTATCACTGCCACCACACCTCTAGCCATATTGCTGAGAGTCCCGCTCTGTGTTGGCTAGCTCCATATTTTTACTATTTTCTGACATTTTACTCACCAAACAATCGTTTCATCTTGAAATAAACTGATAGTGAAAAGTTATAGTTGCAGCCCCGTCATGCTTTTTGGGGAAGAAATGTGTTAACTTGAAAATGATTATTTTTACTGATTCTTCTTCTTCTCCCCATTTATGAACTCCTTTAGATACGCACTCGTTTTCCTCCCGAGCCCAACGGTATCCTTCACATCGGCCATGCCAAAGCTATTAACTTCAATTTTGGTTATGCAAAGGTATGAGTCCTTTTCTCGTCTTTTACCATGACATAAGCTGTTTTTCTCCTCTTTAGTGCAGGTGTTTTTGTTAAAATTTCTCTTCCTGTAGGCAAACAATGGAATTTGCTTCTTGAGGTATGATGACACAAACCCTGAGAAAGAGGAGGAAAAATATTTCACTGCCATCAAGGATATGGTGGAGTGGCTTGGTAAGTTTTATTTACACTTTAGTGATCTGATGACAGATATGTCAGATACATTCTACATTCCTAAAGATAGTTTCTTATCAGCGTTACTGTAATACACAGGCTACAAACCCTATGCTGTCACACACGCATCAGACAACTTTCAGAAACTCTATGAACTTGCAGTGGATCTTATTCGCAGGTGAGTCGAGGAGCCACGTGTACGTGTTGGTAAGTGTGCACAAGCCGTTAAATAATATGTATTTTTTTTTTTCTTTGACTTTCTTCAGGGGCCATGCGTACGTGTGCCACCAGAAGGGGGAGGAACTGAAGGGCCATAACGCCCCTCCATCACCGTGGAGAGACCGACCTATCGAAGAGTCCTTAGTGTTGTTTGAGAGGATGAAGAAGGGCCTGTTTGCTGAGGGAGAGGCTACACTCAGGATGAAGATGGTCATGGAGGATGGGAAGATGGACCCTGTGGCGTACCGAATCAAATACACGCCGCATCACCGAACAGGAGATGAATGGTATGAAACCCTGAACCACTGTTCTTTATTCACCCACATAATTTAATTTAAACGCGTCTTTCTCACAACAAGCTGTGCTTCAGCCATACTTGTCTTTTATTTTTCTCTGCAGGTGCATCTATCCCACTTATGACTACACCCACTGTCTGTGTGACTCTATTGAAAACATCACACACTCACTGTGTACCAAAGAGTTTCAGTCCAGGTATACCTGACGTGTTTCATCTGTATTAGCTCAGTAGCATTTCACCTTCGTTTGAGGCCTACAGTATGATAGCATTGTTAGTGATAACTTTGTTGTTTGCTTCTTTTTACTTGTAATGTTCCCTCAGGCGTTCATCTTATTACTGGCTGTGTAACGCTCTGGATGTGTACTGCCCTGTCCAGTGGGAATATGGACGCTTAAACCTCACCTATACTGTTGTGTCGAAGAGGAAAATCATCAAACTGGTAGAGACCGGCACTGTCAGGTACAGTAGCTTTTTTTTTTTTTTATAATAGTCTTCAGTCTGTTATTTAATTTTAATTCTTATTACATTACAAAACACTTGTCTTGTAATGAAATAACTTGCCCCCTGAGACAAACAAAGTATTTTGAATTTAATTTAAATTATACTGGAGTGTAAAGCTACTGAATGGATGAAAAGCATTTGTTTAGCACCTCAAAAAAAATTGGGGATATCCATTTAATGCATTAAAGATGAGCATTTGTGCTTCTTCTGTCTGTATCAGTACTGGCACTACAGTACACTACAGTACTGTAGTGTACACCAGTTTGATCACAAGTTCTCGTGCTGTTTTCATGCTGCATAGGTAACTGTAGAAGATGCAAGAAGTTGATACTTGAAAGTAAAAACAAAGTGTCTTGGTAAGGCGCTGGGCCACCACGTGCCATTGATTCTACAAGTCTCTGAGCTCTACTGGAGGGATAAACACCATTCTTCCAAACATTATTCCCTCATTTGTTGTGTTCTGATGGTGGTGGTGGAGATGCTGTCTAACATGTCGCTCCAACCTCTCCCATAGATCTGGTGACTGCGAAGGCATAGCAAATGAATCGTATCATTTTCATACTCAACCATTCAGTGACCCCTTGTGCCCTGTTGATGGGGGCACTGAGACCCCTCAGTTATTCAAGTTTTTTTCTTTAAATCTCTCACCTGACTATCTTTTCTCACTGCAGAGACTGGGACGATCCTCGTCTCTTCACTTTAACTGCGCTTAGAAGAAGAGGTTTTCCACCTGAGGCAATTAACAACTTTTGTGGACGGGTATGAAAAGTGAATGAGAGGCTGAAAGAGCAGATGGTGCAACTAGTAAGTAAATGTAAGAGATTGTGACTAATACTGGTTACATTCTGTTGGCAGGTCGGAGTCACAGTGTCCCAGACGACAACGGAGCCCCACCTACTGGAGTCCTGTGTTAGAGATGTGCTTAATGACACTGCACCTCGAGCCATGGCTGTGCTGGAACCACTCAAAGTCACCATAACTAACCTTCCTGAAGACTCATGGGTTTGTACACAGAAATATAACATCAAACCGCTTCCTGAGGACTTGTTGATTTCTGTGTTTACTGTCTATGTGGTATTTTAACACCATGGGCGCTGAGTGCTGTCGTTGTCTTCTCACTCAGTCAGATGTAAGAGTACCAGACTTTCCTGCCGACGAGACCAAAGGCAGCCACACGGTTCCATTTACAAACATGATCTTCATTGAACAGAGTGACTTCAGAGAGGTTAGAGAGAAATAAACCCTCACAGTAGAAGTAACAGAGCTGCTTTGTGTAGTTTTTTTGGATTGCATACATGATGATGTACTCCTTTTTTTGTTTGCAGGTGATGGAGAAGGGCTACAAGCGTCTGACCCCAGAACAGCCTGTAGGCCTGAGGCATGCTGGGTGTGTCATCTCTCTCCAGAAGGTCATCAAGGTAAGATTCAAAGTGGTTCCACCTAGTAGCTCTTTAAACCATGGTGAAAATATGCATATACATTTTTCCAAGCTCTTATCCTGTGTCCTTGTGTTAATTGTTCAGCCCTCTCTTAGTGTAGGTCACATGTCAGTTTTGAGCATATTTATATGAAAATCTGTCTTCACCCTCTCCCAATAAAATATTACACTATTTTTAGAATGAAGTGTGTGTTTGGATTTAAAACAGAATTTAACAAAACAGATGAGGGATGTCTGGGTGAAGACCAACCTCTACAACTCTGATTTAGCTTTTTTCCTCTGAACTGCGCCCACATTTGAGCAGTTTAATCAGATCTGACGAATATGACTTACATGCTTCTCATAACTACAGTATACCCTACTTGCATGTTCCATTTTACTCAGAAATATGTCACATTATGGAAGACAAAGACATTCTAACTGCTGTTTGATATCACCCCTGTGACTTTAAGTTACATGTATAGGTTTTTCTGGATCTATGTTAAAATGTGTTATCTCAGTTTAGGCTACACTCATAGCAGTGTTTGCTTCCCCAATTTGTTTTGTCATGTGACACAAAACACATAATTTTGAATCACCTGGTGGATCTGTGATAATTAAAACCACACTGAAAATCAGCAAAGTTTGTCTTTAAGTCCAGTCTGTGAGATGAAAAGTCTGTGGAGATTCTCATTCATTCAGGTCATGGTACACCTGAAGTGCTACAGTTGGAAACTGGACCAGCTTGTTCAAGCAAGTCCAGCTGCCAACATTAGCACTTCAGATATGAGATAAAGTTATAAAATAAAAACTCAGAATTTTGGCCTATTAATAGTTTTTATCATTACTAACTTTTCTTATTTATTTTCTCTTGCTGGCTGGAACGGGCTTTCATACTTCCACGTGTCCTCCTAGTATGCTACTTTATGTACAGTTGTTCACACAAACATCCTGCTTTTCTTCCACTCTGTCTCTCAGGATGCTCAGGGTAAAGTGGTGGAATTAGAAGTGACCTGTTGCAGATCTGAGAAAGCAGAGAAACCAAAGGCCTTCATCCACTGGGTCAGCCAGCCGCTTGTGTGTGAAGTGCGCCTCTACGAGAGACTGTAAGTCACACACAACCACCGTCATTCACAACTAAATTTCCCCTTGTCGAGAACTCACTTGACTAAAACCTGTCACGGTAGATTTCTGCACAAGCATCCAGAGGATCCGTCTGAGGTGCCCAATGGTTTCCTGAGTGACATTAACCCTGTGAGTTCCTCTGCACTCATGAAGCAGAAAGCCTGTTTGGATTAACTGCACTGTGTGATTCTTTAATGCATTTCTTCTTTTTGTGATTTCAGAATTCCCTTCAGGTGATCAGCGGTGCCTTAGTGGATACCTCAGTCAGAGGAGCAAAGGTTTTTGACCGATTCCAGTTCGAGAGAGTTGGCTTCTTCTCCCTGGACCCTGACAGCACCACAGACAAGGTATAGTCAGATGAAACATCTTTGAAACAGTATAGTTTAATATTACAAATACTGATGAAAGCTTCTGTTTTAGTTCATTTGAGAAAGTATTTGTCACATTTTGGCACCTTCTTATTATGAGCATGAACTGGAACTAATCTTTCTGTCATGACAGCTCATCTTCAATAGAACAGTCACCCTCAAAGAAGACCCGGGGAAGATCTGATGGGCTGAGTTGAAGCCGCACTTCTGTTTCTCAAGAGCCCACAAATAAACGTCCACATTCTTTGTATCACTTAATGCTTATATCAGCAAAGGCACAGTGTGCTTAGGCTGAGACTGACTAAAATCAGATATTGTAACAATGTTCATATTTTTAAGCTTCTGTTAATCTGTCTCACTGCAACTGGACAATGTATTTCTTTTTCCTTGGCTGTCAGCTGTATACTTCATAAGAGAATTATGGACTACAAATTAACGTTTGTACCTCTTTTACCAATTTCAAGCTTGGCCAGCGTCAGAGTCCTGTAGGTTTTTTTTTTTTTTTCTGTATCTGCTATAACAATATTCGCATAGTGTTTTCTCTTTGTTGATTATATGCAACTTTGATTATTATTCAACAAGGACCTCACATAGTTAAATTTTATATTGTCTCTAAGCTGGTGTTACACAGAGAAGATGCTTTCAGATTCCATAAATGACTTTCATACAAAGATGGTGGGACAGTGCCAAACTGTGTTTTATTTAAGATGGGTGCGAACACGGGAATAAATAATACTATTAAAAACTTCAGTGCTTCTGTGTCGGTGAGGATACACTGGTATATTTTTAAGTCAATATCCACTATTCTCCTACAAATGATATTTTATAACCAGAATCAAATATTTAATACAGTATATGTATTATGATTAGTGGTGCTTTCACAAAATATTAAATTAGGGGTGGGTGACGTAGAAAGAAATTCTTGATAAAATGATATAGTGTTATGTTATGTATTTGCAAAACTGTTCAAATAATTGTTTAATCTGTTTGACCTTTGGAAAGACTTGACCTGTGCCCATGAAATGCTTTGTGCAGAGAGACTCAGAACAACAGGAAGTCGTGCAGATACATACTGAGATGACTAAACTGTCTGCACGAGAATAGTGTGTGGGTGTAAGGTCTGATTGTCTTGGCTTCAGATTATCAACATATGAAATTCTAGGATTGACATTATAATCTGCATTAGCAAATATATCTACATGTTTATTTTCGTATCATATGCATTATAATAGTATCAGATGCCTTATAATCTACTTTTGTTTTAACCAGTTCACTTGGCTTTAAGAATATAGGAGACATGTGTAAGGCTGTAAGAGTAGACAGGAAACCACATACAGGAAGTAGACCACGGTTGCATAGCAGCGCTGGCGCTCTTCCTAAATCTGCAGACAACAACTAACCGTTTATGTAGACATATGTAGGAGTGTAATGTCTAGGTCAAAAGGTCAGGATGTTGTACTT
>NW_018128245.1:249383-253150 GCF_001952655.1 Monopterus albus | reverse complement strand
ATATATATATATATATATATGAATTAACTGCAAATTTGCAATACTGAATTTGTGTATAAAGCACCTTTGTATTAGTTACTCAGGAATAGGAGAACTGTAAGACTGCACCCAACTGCTATTTTTATTATTAGTACATGTTACAAATATTTTCTTTAATAATCGATTGATTGTTCAGTGTATAAAGTGTCAGAAATTAGTGGGAAAATGTCACCCACCACTCCCTGAAGTAGCTTTTATCTGGAACTGGATTTAAGCAGTAGTATGGAGATCAGCACAGATCCGCGTGTTATCACTCTCCTCATTATAGAGGAACGTCATTAAAACAGCAGCTGTTTGGACCCTGAGCAGAAGCTGAGATTTTGTTAAACCGGGATCAAATCTAACAGGACGTGAATGCTTCTGTGACTTCCCGTGCAGGCTTAAGGCTTTCGTCTCTGCCGCCTGCTCATGTCCGCTGACCAGGTGAGGCGCAGTTCAACTCGTAAAAGCCTGTGCGATAGACTGTAGTGCGTGGGAATTAACTCTCAACTGCCCAGAGGTTCATGAACGCCACCCAAATATTCTGCGCATCTCTTTAAGACCTCCTTAAAAGATTCAGAAGCCACGGAACCACTAGGAGCGTCTATCTGGCATAACTGGGTTTTAAGGTGGCATGACATCTACTTGATCTTGTCGGTCACTTTGCCTGTGTGCGTCTCCTTTAACAGACTACCCTGCTAGAGTATGTTACCGCGATGTTATGTGGTGGAATTATCGCGATAGAGCGACAAAGTTGCAACTCGGTTGCTCATTGGTCTGGGAATGTTGTTGTAAGATGGCGCCCAGCGAAATATGAGTGGTTTAGAAAAAAAACTACAGCTAGCTATTTAACGAACAACAAAGAATAGATTACAAGGAAATTCCAACTCCACTTCGCTTACTTGTTTGTTGTAAGAGGATCACCGTTTCGAGGGCAGAGAAGTGCTTGTGGGTGGCTCGATCCTCGGCTCGGTTGAGGAAGAGAGGTAGCAAACGCGCCTACTAACGTTAGCCTGATAGCTTTGATACCAGACACATAGTCGGTGTAACTTTACGGCCACGATAGAATTATCCCATCTTCCCTTGTTTTCTGTTCACTTATGTATCATTTGCAACATAGCTATTATGTTGTTGTTTATGGACACGGTGGCATGATTACACTGTGCCATACAGAACTGTAGCTGGCTCTTATTTGCAAACAACACGCGGCTAGTTAGCCGTGCATCTGGCTAAGCTAGCTTGTTGTGTAGTCAGCTGTTAACTAGATTAGCTGTGATGGAGCTAACGTTCTTGTACTGTAAACACAACTGTAACTTAACTGTAGAGTAAGACTTTCACGATTTCGTTACACAGCACTTTTCATGACCGCTTTGAATACTGCGTCGGATTTGGAAAGTGACCGCGCTTTTGTCCCTGCTCGTATACACTCAGCTAGAATTAACCCTTTCGTATTTTCGTCAGTGTGTTGCCACTGGACTGAGCTGCACTCCTTTTGTAAAATCTCAACTGATATTAATGCATTGTTTTTTTTTTTGTTTTTTTTAACATTTCACCGTTCAGTCTAACTCCACAGATGTGTAATGTTGCTTATCGATTACATTTAGGTCTTAAAAGTCTTTAAAGGGTTACTAAAACGTTTTTATGGCCAGTTCTTGTTAATGTTGTTGTAAACGCACATGAGCACATAGCAACTTTAAATAGTTCTTTATAATTTACCTTTTCAACAGGTTCCCCCTACAGAAGAGGGCACTGTCAGCAACAATGAATAACTCTCTGGATGGGACAGGCTCCTATGAGGAGCTTGTGAGGCAGAAAGCTCGGAGCATCCCTCAGCATCGCATGAAGGAGTTCCTGGAGTCTTTGGCCAGCAAGGGACCAGATGCCCTGCAGGAGTTCAGCCAGTCAAGTGCCGATAACACGACCACTACCACTACTATGGTCTACCAACAAGAAGCTAACTGTATTTACACAGACAGCACAGAGGTGGCAGGGTCATTATTGGAACTGGCTTGCCCGGTAAATCACTGAATTTAGTGTGCATAAAGCAAACCATTAAAGGGCTTTGTCCTCAAAATTAAGTTGTCTGACAGAAGCTGACTTCTGTTGCAGGTTCAGGTGCAGGTTCAGCCGCAACAGCAACAGATGCAGGACTCCACGTCTCAGCAGCAATCTGTACAGCAGAATACAGAGCAACAGATAGTACAGGTTTGTACCTTTGTTATACCTTTACATTGTGTTTATAACATAATCCCTTTCTATTTCATTCATGTCCTGTTATCTCTATTTTCAGGTGCAAATCCAGGGTCAGCAGCAAGGTCAGATGCTGGGTCAGGTCCTCCAAGTGCCCTCTGGCTCTCATCAACAGCTACAAGGTGTGACTACTGCACAGCTGATTCAGCCTGGGGAACTCACCGAGGAGCAGCACCAACAGGTACTTGCATACACATGCCTGCACAGCATCATAACAGGATTGCAAATTTTGTCCATAACCAGAGTTTGAATTTAGTCATAAACTTCTTCTCATGTGTTTTAGCTGCAAGCCCAGTTGGTGGCAGCGGTTGCAGGAGGACAACAGATCCAAATCCAGACAGTGGGGGCCCTTTCTCCCACCCAGCAACAGGACAGTACAGAGAGGCGGGTACTTGGAACAGCAGTTGCCACATCCCAGGGAGCGGGTGTCCTCCAGCCAGCCAAGAAACGTAAGGTGGATATGCCTATTACTGTGTCATATGCCCTGCCTGGTCAGCAGGTAGCCACAGTCCTGGCTATCCCTCAGGGACAGGGCCAGCAGCAGAGTTACGTGTCCCTACGACCAGACCTCCTAACTGTGGACAGCTCCCACCTTTACAGTGCTACAGGCACTATTACCAGTCCCACAGGAGAAACCTGGACCATCCCTGTGTATTCTGCTCCTGCTACGCCTGGAGGTCGGGAGCAGGTCACGCACATTGCCATCCCCCAGGAGGCTTATGGAACAGTGCAAGTTGCAGGAGCAAACACTACAACAATGACCACAATGCCAGCACAAGTTACTGTTGAGAATGACAAGCTGAAAAACTCTGCCAGTCAAAGTCAGACGGCGCAGGCTGTTTCCAGCATAACAAGCTCCGGAGGAATGGGAGGCCAGGAAGAATTGGTGCACACATTGGCTGCAAACACACTGTTCCCTGCTCAGCTGATGAATGGAAACATCCACATCCCAGTGGCAGTACAGGGCTACTCCAATGCTACACAGTCCCTTATCTGGGACCCACAGCAGCAGGTGCTGCACACGCAGGGACTGTCAGGGCAGGACGCACAGCAGCTGCAGGTATCAACATAGGTGTTGAGCTACTGGTTGGTCTTTTATCTTGACAAAATAATCATGTAGACATGTAATTCTTCTGTAATAAGTTTATTGTATGAGGTAACAGTGTTGGTGTGTTTGTGTATTTGCAGGGTCAGACAGTGGTAGCAGAGGTAGATGGCCAAGGCCAACAGCAGGTGCAAGTACAGGAGCTACTACTGCCCACCACACTGAAACCAGAAGAAGGACTGGAAGTATGGCGGCTTTGGGCCCAGCAGAAAAACGCTGAGTTGGATAAATCAGACAAAAATAAACTGGCCCCAATTGGTCGTAAGTGCATACACACAATGTTTATTTTAGTGTTAAAATAATTTTTCATTGTTGATACTCTTGTGTGTTGCATCATTTCAAATATTTACTGGCTTCACCCTTTCTTGCCGCTGAAGCAAGAAAGAGCTACCTT
>NW_018128245.1:223584-249303 GCF_001952655.1 Monopterus albus | reverse complement strand
CTGCTGTATGTATGTTTGTTTCAGGACGCCAGGCGCTGCGTTTCCAGGAGGACTTGGTATCATGTGCAGTTGCTGAGCTCTGCATGGGCCTCTCTTTGATGACAACAGAGGCTCGAGGGCTGCAAGGAGAGTCTTATGAGGCTGATGTTCTCTACTATGTATTTCTGTGCATACAAAAAGTAGGTTCACTAAGACTACGCACACTGTTAATTCAATGTCTGTTCCATTTCTCTCTGTATTTGGTTGTGATGTGGAAACACTGACTGCATTTTTTCTTTGTCTGTTTTCTTTCCTGCAGTATCTCTTTGATAACGGTCGTGTGGATGACATTTTCTCAGATCAGTACTATGCTCGCTTTGCTCAGAGTCTGCACAACATCCTGGAGCCTTGGAGACCATCCGTTCATCTGCTCGGTGAGAACAAACGTTTATCATATTGTAGTTTATCATACCATGTGGATTACTGATACACATTCCTCTAAAATAAATTTGATATTTTGTCAACTAATTTTGTCTTGTTTACAGTGTATAATAGTCAGTACATAAACCTACCATGTTAGGGATGTCATCAATATAAATATTTACCCAGGTCTCCTCTATATACTGTAGCCCAGCATACGAATTGACTGGAATGGTTTCTGTTTTGTGCAGTAGCCCATGGTGCTTTTATAATATTGAGGAAAGACTGTAATAATAAACTTCAGGTCAAATAATTCCCTTTGCTTTTAAAGAACACTAACTGTGTGGTTGTAAGAGCACAGTTCCTCTTTGTGTGGCCCCTAATATGAGACACTAACTGTCCACTAAATATATTACTCCCTCCCAACTGAAACAGTACTATTAAGAACATGTAGGGATGGGTCACAAGGTCCTGTCAATCAATACTCTTTAAACATGTTTTATTATATTTTCTGCAATATCAGTGGGCTGCTCGTATATGAACAGCACATTGTTTACATTGAATAAGCCTGAGAATGAACCTGCTCCCGAGTAAGATTGAGATTATGGACATGTTGCCATGACAACAAGTCTTACACCTCGTAGAACCAGTAGAACTGGGACCATGTGAAATTATCAACAAAATTTTCCAATGAAGAATACCCCCCTGTATAGATTGCCACAGTGTAATCACATGTTGTGATAGCAGTTGTCATTGATTAAACAATTGTTTCCTTGTAATTATTAACTTGTGCATTGTTACCCCAGTGTTGTAAACTGCCAGGTTTTGGTAATCTAGTCTTTGCCTTCCTTTCCAGGTTATGTTATCCCCAGCCATGTGACAGAGGAGATGCTGTGGGAATGTAAACAGCTGGGAGCTCATTCACCTTCAACACTGCTCACAACTTTGATGTTCTTCAACACAAAGTGAGTTGCACCATGCTCGCACATATAGGGTTTACCTCAGTTGTCACACAAATATTTCATGCGACTATGGTTTTGTCTTTAAAAACAAAAAGCCAATGTTTTCCCTTGCTTTTACTGGTACTGCCCACGGATACATGGACAGCGCTTACAAATGAATCGTATGTGACAGTCACCTGCCATTATATAAGCAAATGGAAAATACAGAACACTGTTCTTCAGACTAAAATAATTCCAAAGCAGAATACTGCTGAAAACCTGGTGAATGTGCTTTCTATTGCCGCAGAACACTGGGGACTTACTGGTAAAGTCACAGCATGCATACATGACAGTGTTAGCAATATGGAGCTAGCCAACATGGAGCAGGACTTTCAGCAATGCAGGTGGAGGTGGGGGTGTCAGTGATCCTCAAATAGTGCCCAGCGAATATCATATAGCATTTTAGCTTGAAATGCCATCCCTATTACGTATATTTAATTTTATTTTTTTATTTTTTTTTTTTTAACAGGTATTTCCACCTGAAAACAGTGGATCAGCATTTAAAAGTGGCCTTTTCTAAGGTGCTTAGACACACCAGAAAGAGTCCCAACAACCCCAAAGACAAGAGCACCAGCATCCGATACCTAAAGTCAACTGAAAGGTTCATAGGACAGAAAGGTAAAAGTGTGCATATGGTTCTGATTTGAGCTGTGATATCTGAGAGGAAACCTCATTTTAAGGATAATAAATTACTTTTGTACTATATGGAATTTTTTTTGTCTGTTTAGTGACAGATGACATGTACTCGGAGCAGCTGGAGGACCCAGAGAACCCTCTGCGATGCCCTATCAAACTCTACGATTTCTACCTCTTCAAATGGTAAATGTCAGATTATAGCAAGGATGGTGAACAATTTCAGTGAAAGGGAAAATACTTATTTCTACTCCCATGTAGTACTTTTCACTCTGGCCAGGATATAACAAGTGTCAGAGCTTCTCTGTGGAGGTGCTGCTGCTAAGAATAAAGGCAGCTAACTCCTTTGGCCTTTGCCATCTTTAAAAAAATGCTAGTATCCTTCTCGACTGGTGGATATTGTGAGTTATTCATATAAATTCACTACACTCAGTGCTGCATTTAAAACATTTTGGTTACTCTCAGTTATTGTTTTGGTCTTTCATGTTAACATATTACACAGCAACCTAAATGTTCAGATTTCAGGATATGGCAACATCAGGTGGTGTATGTTGCTACTTTATTAGGTACAACTGTACAGCAGTTCTGTCAAATAGTCTGTATGAAGGTCACAACCCGAAGATGTCTTCACACTGTGTTCTCTCTGTGTCTGTGTCAGTCCACAGAGTGCTAAAGGTCGCAACGATACCTTCTACCTGACACCTGAACCCGTGGTGGCTCCCAACAGTCCTATCTGGTACTCAACTCAGCCAATCCCAAAGGAACAGCTGGAGCAGATGCTCGCGCGCATCCTCGTTGTCCGTGAAATCCAGGAAGCCATTAACATGTCAGAGAGCGTGCACTAGTGTGACTGGAGGATAACGATAAACGGACTAGACTCTTTTGCTTCACCCAGCCTTTGATTGCTCATTATCAGTAGTCTTCTATTCTCTCACACCCTGTTGTGATCCTTAAGGGTGGCATGTATATGTTTATATTCATGTGTCAGCATATCTTACACACATACTGTACATAACAAACAACCAATACAGATAATTTGTCTTATTGAGTCGCCTTTTTCCCCTTTGTTTTGGCCAAAGGATGTCATGTCTCTTACTATTGAACCTGAACTCTAATTTAAATGTTATTTTAACTGTTGGTTCCCATTAGACAATTGTTAATTTTCTCTCCCAGTTTGTTTTATTTTGTAATATACTTCATATATATTTTAAGTCTCAATTGAATACCTCAGTGGTATTAAATGTGCATTAAACCAAACAAAGGTTAAATGCTCATTTTCGGCTTGTGTGAATTCTCCCTCTTTCTGTTTCACTGTTGTCCGTGCTGAACTGTGTCCACATGCGGACACAGGGCTGTGGGATTCCTTGTTGGCTCAGCTCAGTAACTCAGAATCACATCAGGACTATGTTGTGGATTTGATTGCAATATAGTGCTACCACTCAACCTGCAACTACTAGCACTTGCCACATAGTGGAGACATGGCAGGTGAAGGATGCTGTCTGCCGCTGGATCCCTCTTTCTCTCCTCCAATCCCAAAACACCTGAAGTGGGATCTGTTGTATCATACATGTTTATTATGTAACAGATGAAAGACTCTTAAGAAGCGGCTTAGCCCTTAATGTGCTATCATGTGTAATATTCGTAGCTCCTTCATGTACTGTAACGGGTTTCAGTCATTTAAGGAGAATGGCAGTGCCTGTGTTTTTGAAACATGATCTTTTTTGTACAGCCGCTGCACCATGTGTCTGCCTTTCTAGCAAGTCCAGTATCAGTTCTGCACATGCATCCTTATGTAATGATAGTCTGCATTGTGTGATATGAAACGATGCACAGTGATTTTTCCAAATAAAAGTCTTCTCACATCACTATCAGTAATGGAGGAAAACAGACTTTAAAAAACAAACAATGGCATTTTGAGTAAACCGAAAAGTTTTTGTCAAAGTTGACCTGATTCTTGTGCGTGTGTGCACCATTAGTCTATGTGCATACATAAGTAGCCTAATTATTCTCATGCACCTCATGGTAGGTAGTTCATGTTAGAGCAACAGGTTTGACCAGAATAGCAGGTGATTTCCTGGTAACTACAAACTGCTGCCTTTGTGGTTTCTTCCTCTGTGTGCATGTTGTCAGTTCAGTTTCCACCCACAGGGCCTGTTGTCCTACAGCATACACAGCATTATTTCTGCAGTCTTTATCCTCCTGTCTCAGGTGCTGTTTTGAGGCCATTTCCTCTGTTTGTTTTTATACCCAGTCTTTGTCATGCATGTGTCTTTGTGTTATCAGCCTAACGGTATGCAGGTTCAGGAGGAATATGATCCTAGATTAAATGATGATGAGGGCCGTAATCTTCTCAGTAGGCTCCCAGGGTGTAAAATCTGCTATATTGTGCTCTGTGGTGGGACTGGTGGAGGTTTCAGTTTGTGACGGCGATGTCTCCTTCTTGCTCGGCTTCCTTGTCTTGAGGAGCTGTGAGGTTGGTCCTTAATGTTGTGGTTTATGGTCGTACTAGCTGCCTGCATCTGTGGACTGCTGGGAAAGAGAAGACACCTAATTAAAATGTTATAAATTTCAGTGACTAATCATACCATACCCCAATTGAAATTGAATTTGGTGTTTGTATGCTCACTGGTAGATTATTTCTGTGTTCTCACCTTACTAAGACTTCATCTGTTCTTTCACTGAGCCATTCTAGCAGACACCTATGTATGAATATGTACTGCTCCTGAGTGCATACAAAGAAACAGGCAGTTAATGAGGATGCTGGGGCCAAAATGTGTATAAGCCACTTAATTGAACATTACGCACTGTATGTTTATTTTTAAATAAGTTCTGACACCGAGCAGTGGTGGGAAAATAATATTTTAATTGATTAATTTTCCTCAATTTAATACATGTACTACTCAGAAAATACTATAGCCCTATATATATATATCTATATCTATATATAGATATATATATACACACTGTGTGTGTGTGTGGTTTATTTCAAATGGAAATAATGTTCCTTTTTCAGAGCTCTCTCTGACAGGTAAAGCTAGTTTTCGAATTACAATCTTACATATAATAAGAAGCACTGTTAATAGATTAAACTGCCCAGTAGTGCAGTACATAAAGTAGTAATTATCTTTAACTTGACAACACTTGGAAAGCTGCCATTATATATGAAAAATACACTTACTTTTGATATTAAAGTATATTTTGCTGCTTTGTTTTTTAACTGTTTTAACTTTTTAACAGTTTTACTGGTAATGGAGTATATTTTTACTTTGTTTTTGCTACTTCTACCGAAGTAAAAAATCTCAATACATCTTCCACCACCATAGTATGCCCCACAGGACTGACCAGAGTCTGGACCATCCACATCCGATGTAGCCGTAGGTCCTCCACAGCGGCCCTGATATCAGGCCGGATGCCCCTCGCACACAGCTGCATCATCCACAACAGTGTGACAAATGTCCCTGACCGTCCAACGCCTGCACTGAAACTCATAAACAGAAAACTGACTTTAAACATGCTGTCTCATGCACCATCTGATTGATAACTCTCTGAAACATCTATAGGATGAATGGTTAAAGGGACACATTGTTAACATTAGCGAGTGATGGGTATGAGGTCACACCTGCAGTGCACCACTGTCGGTCCCAGGCGAGGAATGGCTTCTAAATGCTGCCGCACATGCTCAGTGAAGGCACACATAGAAGAGGTGTTAGGCACACCCCGGTCTGGCCAGCAAGGGTAGTAGTAGTGTGTGATTATACGGTCTGTTGGAAAGTCTCTCTGAAACAAAAACACTTCTTTTTAAGCCAACCACAAACACTTCTTTGATTACTGGTACAGTCAGTGCAGACAATTTAAAGGAACTCACCTGGCTGAGGTTTATTGTGGTAATAAAATAATCTGGACCTTGTTTGCGGGTCATTGTCGTCACTCGGATTAGTCCATGATAAACTGTCCCTGGTTCCAGAGGCCAATACATATCACACAATACCTGTACACATAAAAATAAGGAACAGTTATTTGGAACTGTAAGGTTTTAGGTAGGTGTTAAAGGAATAGTTTTGACATTGGGGACATTTTTATTATTGATTAATCTCTTTATTGTCAAGAGTTAAATGAGGTGTTTGATACCACTCTCACATCTATACTGTAAATATGAAGCAGCTGGTTAGCTTAGTATAGAACAATAACTAGAAACAATGGGAAACAACTAGCATGGCTTTGTTCAAAGATAAGATCAGCTTTCCACCACCCCTGAAGCTAACTAATATACAGTATATCTTGCTTGTTCAATCAATACAAAAATGGAAGTTTAAAAAACATTTTTAAAGTTATGTTTTATTGGAGTTGTGCCATTTCATTTCTTGTCCAGGTGCATTGACTTCCTAGAGTCTCTGCTTGTTGCTTGGCAACCACTGAGCAATGACAAGGTCTGACAAAGAAGAAAAAAAAAACACAGGGAATAGGAAATATTCACTAGTCAGGTACCATCCATCCATCCTAGCTTCCTCCCTCTGCGCATTCTGTGGCTCTATGAAAACATCACCCGACTTCCTCTGATGCTCCAGATGGACAGGAGTCATAATTCCTAACAGCTTTGTCTTGGGCATAATGTCATTTTAGGGTATTTGCTGACTAGGATCACCGTCTCAAACCAGGCTAGCTGTTTGCCATCTAGTCACTGTGCTAAGCTAAGATAACCATCTCCTCATTCTTCGTATCTTGTGCAGAAACATAAGAGTGTATCAATCTTCTTATCTAATTCTTGGCACAGGAAGTGAATCTATGTATTTCACAAAGAACTAGAACTGCTTCTCTAGAAAGGGAAATTATTTTGTTGGAAGGGTTAGGGGTAAATACAAAGTAGCACATGCAGACACACACATCACAGACACAGGCTGAATTTATCTTTCTTACTGTGTCCTTGTGTCTCAGAGCTGTCACCATGATGATTATCCTGACGTTTTGCTCCCACACCATCCTCCAGAAGTCAGCCATGGTGTTGTGCAAAGGACCCTGGGTGCAGATAAAATCTCTTTCTGATCCTCCACCCTTAATTCAGACACACAGTCATTAACAAATGCAGACATATATAAAGACAGACAAAAATAACTAAATTAATTTGGTTGAGGAAGTGAATGAATTCTTACAGGCACAAAATTTGCATTGATGTAGTCACTGTGTGGATCGGAGTTTTGAACAGACAGCTTCACCCGACAGTGGTCATCTAACATCAGAAAACAGAAAGCAGGCACAAGTTTTGTACACTGCTAAATTTGCATGTTGTAAATTGAACTAGTAGCAGCTTTGCACTTACATGGCAAGATGTAAGGGTATCTGTTCTTTTCTCGGTTGGTCACTAAGTCCCCTGCTTTGCTGGGGAGGTGTTTGCCAACTTCCTCCAGCTCCTTCACAGAGCCAAAGACATTAGCACACATGACAGTCATTCCTAGCTTCACAAATCATAAATCTAATGTAAGTTCAATTTCTAAACATACTAGTTACCTCAAACTCCTGCTTAAAGCCTTTGTTGTCATTGGCAGTCAGTGACTGGCATCGAAAACGAAACTCCTGTAGGATTTCCGTTCTTGAGAGAGTTTGCACGCTGTAAAATATTTAGACAATATTGTTAAGTCTGGTGATGATATCCCATATTAACAAACAAAAAGACCAAAACCAACAATGAATGGATCCTAATAACTATTCACTGTGTAGTCAAAAGTTGATGAGGCGTACTCCTCTGTTCCATAAAGCTCTATCATTGTCCACAAACTAAAAAAAACAAACACTTTGAGATGTTCCTTTATTACAATAAACATGAGCACTGAACCAGAAGCGCACCATATTATCAGCTGGAAATAGTCTCTAGCAAATGCACTCTTTACTCACATTTGAATAACATTTGCTAAATGTCGCAGTACCCTGATGTTTAAGGATGTTATTCAGGCTTTTTTATAAATGAAAATACATTTGTTAAATGTTTTTAAAGATTTACATTTTCAATAATGGGCTTATCAGAGCCATATCCTTTTAGCATATTTCAGGATGATGCAAGGAATTTGTCACCCTTACCTCATGTTTTTTCTTGCTGTCAGCTGTGTACTTTAAACAGAAAACCCAGCTAGAAGGATGTCAGTGTTGAACCTTTGAAAAAAAAGACCAAATCCCATCTCATACATTACATTTGCATTACTTAATGGAGAAGTGATAAAGTAAACTGAAATTGAAAAGCTGAGAACATCTGTCTACTTGTTCTTTTCTCCTTTGCTTAGTAGTTCTAAGTGAATTTTACCAATTCTACAAGGGGGGGAGTGACACTGGAAAAATACTTAAAACAGTTGTCCTATGTTGGGAATGATGTTAAAAGCTTGCACAAACTTGTCTGCTTTAGTATATGCCCTGAAGCAGTTGAGTTAACCGGTTTTACTGTATCAAACTGAGAAAAGAATACAGTGCAGTCTAATGGGGTGGCTGGCTGTGGCTCATGAGGTAGGGCAGTCATCTCCTGACCAGCAAGTTGGTGGTTCGACTCCCAGTCTCCCCGCATGCCTAAGTGTCCCTGAACAAGACACTGAACCCCGAATTGCTCCCGGTGGCTTGACTCGCACCGGTGCGTGGCAGCCTGTCGTCATCGGTGTTGTGTGTGAATGGTGTATGATCTTCTGTAAAGCGTTTTGGCCAGTCCAACACACTGTGAGAAAGCGCTATATAAAATACAGTCCATTTACCATGATATCTCTTATTATATAATAATTAGTAATATATAATTCTAGTAGCCAGGCATAACAGACACAGCCCAGCTTTCTCACATTTCATTTAGTGATCCTGACCTGACAACGAAGAAAACCTGGTCCAACATGTTCTCAGTCTCAAACACAAACAACAGAAGGACAAAACTGAGTTCCAACAGTAGTTTGTGTTTTGTTCAGGATTACCTTTCCAAAGAGGCCTCCGATGAATGGTTCCAGTCTGATGAAGGCTGAGGATGAAAAGAAGAAAATTCCACTGCTTCAAATCATCTTAAAGTTGGGTGGTTTTGTGTGTCTCTTCAAACAGGAAGTAGTGTTGGGTGGAGACGGTGGGTGGAGAAAAGAACACTTATCTCCAGGGAGGGATGTCAGTATATGGTGGCCACAGGTGTGGTTTGTACTCACTCTGCTGTTCCTTATTTAATTCTAGGAAATCTTTTCCATCTTCTCAGATTCTGTTTCTCTGTTTTGATACTCGGGTTATATCTGAGAGACAATGTAGGCTGTGTTAGATTGGAGTTCATGATGTTGTAGTCTAACTTACTGCTAGAGTTAACGTACCATAACCAACACTGCACTGTCTAGTCTGACACATATTTGTGCTATTCCTTTGAAACACATGCAAACAAGTCACTGCATGATTAGGCATCCATATTAGCATAACAATAACTTACTGACAGGTACTAAAGGGGCTTAAACATGACATGGCTGCAAATCTCTGCATATTTATTAGCTTAGTTTAACAATAAGTTCATATCCCCCAACCCCCAACGCATTTGCTGTTATCCTAAATGATGATTAGAATCCAAATAACAATCACAGGTAGATAGATAGATAGATAGATAGATAGAGAGATAGATAGATAGATAGATAGATAGATAGATAGATAGATTTTTTACTGTTACATGTCTTTTATAACCTTAGTTACTTTTTAGACAGATTAATAAAACAAAATACCATATTATCATAAGACTTTATTAAACCGCTGTGGGAAATTGACAGTCGACCCAGCAGTATGTAAAGTACTTGAAATTATACAGAAAGTATAACATTAGCTCCCCCTTTACCAGCTGCAACAACAGTGATGAACACCCTAATTATAATTATATTTTAATAATATGGTAAATATGAATTTGAAATGTGCCATTTTACTTTTGGTACTGTACTTTTTTATGCTCACAGCATACTTTTGTACTTTTACCTAAGTACTGAATGTAAGACCTTTACTTGGGTATTTTTACACAGTAACAGTTTTACTTAAGTACATGATCTGAGTACTTCTTCACCGCTGCTTATTATATTTTTATTTGTTAAATTTCTGTTTTAAGAATTTGTGAGCTCATGTCCTCATAAATTATAATTCTGAAGTTTATATATTCTATAGGAGGATATCCTTGAAAAAACTGAATAATAATCAGTTTTATTTGACTATCATTTAATTCACAAGAGGCTGTATTATGACAGAATATGGGAGGCTGGCTAGGATTATATTACACAACGCAAGTCTAAATCATATTTTCCTTTAAATAGTCAACAGTCTATACTATGACATTATGTCTCATAACTCAGAATTAACATCTCCTAAAACAACACTTGGTTTTACGTTACAGCGCCATGTTCATTTTAGGCTTATATTAGTTTTTTTCATACAATCATACAATCAAAATTCTCCGCTCTACTTCCCTTTAAACTCGTCACTAACGCACGCGAGCTGTCCAACAAAGGGGTAGACAGGTGTATTTTTTTTTTCTTTGAGCCTTTCTGACCACTGGGTGGCTATAGGAAAAGGAAGTAAACACGCGTGGCGTCGTTTTGCTGCGCATTAAACAAAAAAAAAACTAAAACACCTGAGAAATGACGTGTTAGTGGGAGGTAAAAGGTCGAGCCTTTTAAACTGGTTGGCACGGTGCAGTCTGTGAAATATGAAGCCGTGAGCGAGGCAGAAATGTAAAGTTTCACTTTCTGTCTGTACCAACGACAATAATTTAAGAAGTCGTTAGCTTTTGGGGCTTTGTTGGACTCAACAGGATATAAAGCCTTTATTTCACGCTGGAAACCGGTAGGAATGGATCTTGCACGAACGCAGGACACACTACAAAGCAAGGTAAAACATTTTCTGGGACTGAAGAAGCAAAAACTGACAGCTGTCATGTGTGCACAGATAAAGTCTTAACCTCCCTCCCTTCCTTCACTAAATAGACCTTCAGTCATTAGACGCAGCTGAATCATTAACCAAAACCAGGACGGGGTCAGAACAGAAGTTATAATGAGCTCATAAATATTGTACAAATATAACTGCATTTAACTAATGGCACAGGAAATTTTGAAAGTTAAATATTAAGCAAATGAGGGCACAAATGAGTATATACCCATTTATTTTAATGCATTTTATTTCACTACCGTTCCACTGACGAGAGACTGCACAATGAAAAGTGTGGTGGTTGTGTCTCTGTTGCTATCTAGGAAGTGTGGGGTGAGGAAATGCCACTAGACATTAGTTATATTTCCTCGATTTCCAGTCCTTGTTCTAACAGTATATGTAAGGTTCCAGTGTGCAGTTTAAAAACCAAAAAAAATTTCAAACATTCCTGAGCAGTCTGCAGAAACAGTAGTTTATATCTATGGCTTACTATCAATTTTTATTATCAGTAAATCTGTTCATTATGTTTTTGCTAAATCAAAACCTCATTAGCTTTGTAAAATGCCAGAAAATAGTGAAAAATGCCTGTCAGCACTTCCCATAGCCCAAGTTGACATCTTCATATTGCTTATTTTGTGTGGCTAACAGCCAAAAACCTACAGATATTTGGTTCTTTATCACCAACGACAACATAACACAGCAAATCCTCAAGTTTGAGGAAGTGGAACTACAGAGAGTTTGGCATTTATGACCAGTACATGGTTAAGGTGGAGGTAATTTTTATTTTATGCTCTGTGTCGCCCAATGAGGTACATCCTGTTCCTCAAAATGATCTTTTTAGCCTGTACAGTTTTTCTGCTGTTTGTAAAAGGCCACAGTGTTTTGAATTCATTCCCTCCTGCCAATTCAGGATGAGAAGAGGCCGATCAGAAGAGTGCGAAGTCCTTCCAGACCGAGGGCGTGGAAGTCCAGTTCTTACAAATTGAAGTTTGGAGGGACATTCTACCGGCCTGGGTGAGACCGATGATTCAGAAACGGGGAGCACATGATTTGTTCTCATTCTATATAAAAGCCACATTATAATTTTTTGACTTCATTACCTACGAAGTATTGATGATAACACTGAAGCTTTTCTCCTCTGCTGATGATGCAGTTTCCCGAGGCATGACCATTCAGCCTACAAACCTGGCTATGGCAGCTCTAAGTACCACCACTTCATCCCCAAGACTTCCTTCCTCCAGAGAGATCAGCATCCTAAACTTCACCATGTCACGCTTAGGGAGAGGGAACGAGAGAATGAGAAGGAGCGGTATGAGCAGAAAGATAGCGCTGAGGGGAGCTCATCCCCCAAACAACACAACTGTAAGTTTATGTGCTCAGCAAAAGACTTTGAAAATAATGATAATGCACACTTCATCTCATTTACAGAGAGGTGTGCTGCTTCAAGACAAAATGTGCACCATGCAGCCAAAAGCACTTTTAGTTTGTCATTTTTTTTATGGTTTGGGTTTTTCTCTTTAGTTTGAGGTAAACAAAATCTTCAGCCTAAAGTAATATTTTAGACAATTGTGTACTTTCACCTTTGTGGCAGTTCTCTGAAAGAAGAAGACCCAGTTTCCTGGGAGAAAGAAGGAGTAAACATTTGAGCATTCTCATATTGTTTTGCATATGCCTGTAGGCACCAGTTGATGTTTGGACATAAAGTGCAGGAGGGCTTTCTGATTAATTGTTGGTTGCCATTTTGTGTTGTTAGGTAAGCTCTTTGAATGAAAGGATAAGGTCAGTCATTTTCTGTATTAACAGTATTTTCAACACTCCTCATACAGAGACCAAAACCAACAAAGAATTGTTTCTACTCACAGTTAATGTCTGTCAATCTGTCAGTCATGGATTAGTTTATTCACCTGTGCCACTGTTACTCAAAAGTGATTAAAAATCATAACAGTGAAACACATTGCTGCAGTGGGTGACATGTTTCCTCATTAGAAAACACAAGACCCTCATATTTTATTAAAATGTTGCCCCAAAGGCTCCAAATGACTGTAACGTTTCACAGCATCTGCGATAAGCAAATTATATTCTCAACAAATATCAGGGTCCTGTGTTTTGTAATTAGGAAATATGTTGCCCAGTGCAGCAATGTGTTCTTAATAGTTTTTGGACAATAACAGAGGTCTATGCCACAGAGAAATCAGCTAATCCAGGACTGACATATTGACAGATATAATCGTGAGTTTGGTTTTGGTCACTGTACAGGAAGTGTTGAAAATACTGTTAATATAGACAGTGATTGACCATTTTGCTTGTACTGCAGTAGTTGATTACTTAGTGTAGCAGGTGACAGCAGTATTATTGCATACAGATCAGAATCTTTCAGTAGAACCTACAGTTTTAATTAATTTGTTTATATGGACAGATGATAAATCCAATTTTAATTTGCACATTATTAAATGTAATAATGGAGAAAAGGGTTAATTGCAGGCGGCAACTATTGGTATACATTGGTGAGCGTAGCTGTAGGTACATCAAACAGGTACTGCTAAGCAAAGCAAAAGTAATCCTGAAAGTTTCTAAGATTGCTTTCATTAAAGATGTTAAAGACTGGATCTGCCACTGTTTATTTGTATCTATTTGTCTCTAAATGTGGGTGAGTCTAAATGTCACAATAGACCTATGTGCAATAATTGGTCCGAAGGTAGGCAAACAAAAGTGGCAAAAGTAACAAGGGTTAAAAATACCACTGAACTGAATATTTTCAAGGGGGCATGGTGATACTGTTCTTTTATTCAAGTCTAGTTATGGTGCAGTCACCTTTTTATCAAGCCCTTTTAACAGGGGCCAGAGCATAAAGGAAAGAGAACACATTTCAAGGACAAACATTTTCTGTAACTTTTATCTTTTGTTATGCAGATTAGGAACAGGCACACTTGTTTCGGGTGATAATGTTCATCTGTGCAGACTCACAGACAGGCACTGACAGCAATGTTAAAACTACTGCAATTATATAAGAATAATATAAGAGTATTAAAAGCTAACAGTTTCTCCAGAGCTGGAGGACCAAAGAGACTGCTGACAAAACTATAATAAGCTCTGTGCACACACTATATTCTTTCACTTTACCTTAGGCACACAGCTATCAGAAGTAGCACATTTCACATAAAAAAAGAAAATGCATCCTACAAAAGCAACTTCAGTTACACATCAAAGAAAGGCAGTAGAACAGAATTGTCTAAATACAGATTACAAATGTAATGTTACATTGGCAGAGATGAAGTAGCCTCTTTGCAGGTATATAAACTGCTTTGGCACAGTTATGTTATAAGCCATATGGTCCCATTAAGGACCAAGTGCACTACCTCTATTTCCATTAATGCTATTGTGGTTGAGTAGAAGCAAATCCCTGCAGGCAGGTTGCAGATCTAGTGGAAATGCCCATGGTTTTGGAAGGAGCTGTTTTAGCAGTTCATTATGGGTCTAATGTTTGGATGTCAACAGAATTTTGGGCCTTATAATCTGTGTGTTATGAGGAGTATAAACCGCTGACACAGTCCCAACAAAAACCAAGAAAAAAACTAAAAATCTTAATGTTACTGTCACCACCTATATATGCTGTATATATTATCCTGCATATATTGCCATATTTATATATACAGTATATCTACATAATGTACTCTACAAGCTTAATAGCATTTTCTTGCACTTTATTTAAAAATCATTGGGTGGCAGTATAAGCAAGCAGTGCCATCCACATGCACATTTTCATGAGAAATTTGCATTACAAATATTTGCCCTGGTGATTGGTAGGTAGTCTCAGTATGGTAGCAACAAATCAATGTTACATAATACTGCTCACTTAAAAGCTTTCCCCAGACCCAATGTATGGTTTATGACACCACTGAACTGACAGTAGTCAAGCCATTACAGAGTGTATGCCTCAGATTGTCTCTTGTAAACTATGTAAGATAGTTATAGATACGTTTATTACATGTGCAAACGATCTCATCTGTAAGCGGCAAGAGTCTGAATATAAACAGGAGATGTTGAAAATTTACTACAATTATGGTTCACTGGTTTTATCACTAACTGAAGTGCGTGTTTCAGATCTTGTGCTGGTATGAAGTGGTATGGGATGTTGTTTGTAATGACAGAGCCATCGGTTCTGTATGTTTTCATCTTCTCTTCCACTCAGGCACTGCTATCTGTGCGCACACTGCAGCACTGTGGAGGTGTGTGTTTGTGTATGTGTGAGTGTGGAACAGGTTTTTTGTGCCTGAGTGCGATGATGGTGACTCATCGCTGATTTGTGTGTAATATGAGCGTGTGAGAGAGAGACCAGCTAGCAGTATGTAATGAGCCATAACAAAGCAACACAAGCTTCACATAGGAATATTTCATTGCAACTTTACAAGGCAAATTTCACAAATATCAGCAGATTCTGCCTAAAGTTGTAATAATTTTACACCCTGATATTTAAAAACAAAAAAAAAATTGTGTTCTAGGAATGGGCTGAAGGGGAAAAAGGCAATAATTAGGAGGCTATTAAGCATCTAAATGGTGACTTAAAGATACTCCTGTAGATTGTGTAGGTACTTACAGACATGGTAAATGGAAAAAGAAGACCTTTCTAACATGTGTCACTTATTTTGTTTTTGATAGTAAACATGAATTATCTTCTTGTGTTGTTTTGTTGACCTTGTGGTTTGGTTGTTTTCCAGCTACTAGACCGTCCTTCCACAGGTCCACTTCCAGCAGAGACAAGGGCGTGCAGTTCACTGTAAGTTCCCAAGTAGAAAACCTGCTCTGCTTTTCAGTTTTGTTAAGAAATGTGGAAAGATATGGCCCATCTGTTCCTTAAAATAACATAATACTCTATTTAGTCCCTTTTTCCTTCTAAAGTAGCAGTGTGGTATGGGGCAGTACAGTATGAAGGTTTTAATGACATGAGTCCTAAAAGCTTTCTGACAGTTTTATGCTGATAGAAAAACAAAACAATTGAGTCAGTGACTGGAGTGAAATGCCAGTTTGTTTGCTTGTTTTTTTTTTTTTGTTGCCATGAGCTGCAATCAAAAAGACTAATAAGATTTTGCATTTTAGTAATTTTTACTAAAAGTTTTGCCAAACATTTTTGATTAAAAGTTGTCAAATGTGAGAATTTGCTGCTTAAATTATAGTAAATTGAATTTTTTTGGTGACAAACCAAGAAATTCATAGACATTACTTTTTCTGATGTCTTATAGACCAAACAGTTAACTGAGAAAATAATCTATAGAGCAAGTGATAATGACAGGAATCATTAGCTGCAGCCCTACAAGTGATGGTACAACTTAATAAAACATTTTAGAAGCAGTTATTTCCATTATTAGTTAAGCTGCTGATAAATTTCTTTATTTTAAATTCCTAAAGTCGGAGACATTTTCAAATGTTTGTCTGACCAACATTCCAAACCCTAACAATATTCAAGTTGAAATTATATAAAATTGGAGTAAAGCAGCAAATCCAGAAACTGGAACCAGAGAATGTTCGATGGTGTTGCTTTTGCTGGTATATTGATTTAATCAATTATAAAAAATAGTCAACCATTTTTTTTTCTGTTGCTGGGCTGATTGATGAGTACATTAATTCCTCTAGTAATAATTCTAGCTAGATTTTTTTTTTTTTAATTTTGTTTTGTTCTTCAGACATGAGTTTACAGCAGAGATTTACTTAGCTACTGTGTAATGCAAGCAGCCCAGGTGTTGCAGAAAAGGCTAAACTCAAATGATCGCTTAAATTTCTTGGCTGACTTAAACAGAGTGTCGGGGGGAAAAAAGCAGCAAATGATGAATCACTGCTGGCCACCGCTACAGTGAAGTCAAAGTGAAGTGAGGAAGAGGAATCACAGAGTGACTGGCTGTTTTTTCGCAGTCGGTGTTCTAATCAGCTTTGTGTTAATAAATGCAACTGGAGTCTCCTGAAGCCACCGATCTGTGATTAACAACTCTTTTATTACATTAAACACTATAGAGAGCCTTTTTATTTTAAATCGGGTTAGTTTTGAGTGTTTCGCTGCTGATGCTTTTTCCACTTCATTAATGTGGGCCAATATTTTTAAAATTATGATCAGATAGAAAAAAATCCAGAACTCTTTAATCTGATGTATAAAGTCAAAAATTTTAGTTTGTCTGTCCACTCATCTCAAATTAAGTTCTTCCCCCTTTGAGTGTATGCGATTAACCCTTTATAAAATGTTGTAATTAAAAGCGATTGTGTTATGTACAGAACTGATATTTTATAGCGCCACCATGTACTAAGGTACTTGTAGATCAGTAGTACAGTGGGCTGCCAGGTTGGGATACATCCCTTCAGCTTATGTGTATCCCTCTTTAATGCAACTTTTTAGCTATCTCTTGAATTCATTCCTGGAATCAGGAAGTAATAAACCTATACTCCCTCATTACTGGCCTACTAACATTTATAACTTATAATCACCTTTATTTGGCCAAGTATGTTACACACAAGGAATTTGTTTCCGGTACAGAACCGAGGCAGCCATCTTTGGTGCCAACTCAACCAATGGCTCTAACAATCGGGGGCAACTTGGGGGTTCAGTGTCTTGGCCAAGGACACTTCGACATGTGGACTGCAGGCACCGAGATTCAAACTTCCACCCCTAGGGTTGGGAGACGACTGCTCTACCCACTGAACCACAGTCGCTACCAAAGATGCAATTATAACTTGATGCTCATTAGAGGATAAGTGTTAACTGTTAATGGTGAAAACCCACTTGAAGTGAACAAAATAGGCGACATTACCTCTGCTCCATCTCACTCATTGCTGGATGTGTCAAGGCTCAGCAGGTAGCGACTAACTTGGTCGTCATCAAACACTGTGTACTTAAATAACCTGTACTTTCTCCCACAGTTTTCATAACACTGTACTTCATAGCAGTGTATTTGATTGTATCTACAGTTCTGGAGAGCAGCAACATAGAAAAGTTGGACAGTGATCTTCTCTGCAGACATGTCTTCACAGTGTTGCTTTTTAGTTGTCAGCAAGATACCACACAGGAATATTTGCCTTTTATTATGCAAATGAGGGCAAATTTCACTGTCCTGCATATAAAGATTTTTTTCTTTATGCACCACTGGTCAGTGCTGCATCAACTAGAAAAACTAAAGACCACTGTTGGGGAGTAGTGAACTACATGTAGTTCAACTAGTAGTTTAAATATTGTTTTATTTTACTGTTACTTCTGTAACACTTCTGTACTTCCTTTTTGTGGTACATTTTTGTGTCACTGAATATACAGTATGCAGTCAGAACAAATTCTCAGTGTTTCCTTTAATTGCCTCTTTTACAAGTGGACATGTGGCACTTCACTTTAGTCATCTTTTGGTCATTAACAACTCACTCATCATTAGTGTTTGCATCCATGTTTTTGGCTGCCTGTCTGATTACTACAGTCCAGCTCTTGTCTCGTTTTCTTCTGCAGGTTTCTCAGAGCGACAAGAACCAAAGCAGGGAGAGAGATCACAGGAGGACCAAAAGCAAAGAAAGGGAACGCAGCAGAGATGGGGCGCTCCTTTCGACTGGGAGCCAGATGGTGGTACGGGACAGAGCCATCCAACAGAAGAGGAGAGAGATAGACAAGGTAGTGGAGTGTCATTACACACACACACACACACACACACATCTTGGAAGAAGGGATAGTTACACAGTAAACAGATAGAGGAGTAGGGGAGATAAGAGAATCTGGGATCAGAGAGTGACAGAGGAAAGATCTTAGAAATGGCTGGGAGACAATGAGATGAGATTCATTTTCTGTAGTCCAATTATTAATTTTGAAATGCTGGGCCTCCAGCAACTTGAGTGTCATTAATGTGTTCACTTTGCCAAATCTGAAAAAGGAAGTCTTATTCATAAGCTGACATGATTGATGGTATTATTCTTTTATTATACTATTTGAGCAAAAACCCAGGTGAGGCTGTTTATCCCGGCTCATCTGCATCTCAGACGGCTGCAATGTGTGCTTTAATGCTGCGTTCAGTGTAGCAAACATCACATGAGGCTCTGCTCATTGGCTGTGATTTTGTGTGAGAGGTGTGTGTGTGTGTGTGTGTTTCCACCGACTTGATGGAAAAGATGGCCTCTAGCTTTTCATATCTCCATGGTTGCAGGATTATAGAGGCAGTCTGGCATCAGGTAGTTGATACACAATGCCCACAAACTCAGCAGAATGGCACACACAATACTTGCAGTCTGCATGTGAGCATTTCTGCCGATTGCTATTCTATTCAGTGGCAACTGGAAATGCAAGACCTCTCACCTAACTCATTTGCTGTGCCCTTTCCCTTTCCCTCCACTTTCTCGGCTGTCAGTTCCCCTGCTTCCTCTCACACTTCATTCCCTCACCTTGAGCTTTTGTCCTAAAACCACGGATGTGTGTGTCTTCCAGGTGTACTATCAGGAATGTGAAATGTTTGGGCTTGTGGTAAAGATGCTTATAGAAAAGGATCCATCCTTGGAACGTCCCATCCAGTCTTCATTGCAGGAGAACCTCAGGGACATCGGCAAGCGCTGTGTGGAGGCCATGGAGAAGTTTATTGAGGACTATGACTCCAGGGAGGTGTGACATTAGTCAAACACACATACACACATCTTCCTAGCACAGATCCTTCTCTTAAATGATTTGTGAATTTAATTTCATGTGCTCGAACAGTGCTGTTGTGGTTTTTATTTGTAATAAATTGTACATTCTTATCTGCTGCCCTGACAAAGTTCCCTTCTGTGCTAGGCCTCATGCTTAGCACTTAGCAACACTGGTGAAACTTTGATTCATTTGAACATTTGATGCCACTTCTAATTTTGAGACTGTAATGATAAAATAATACACTGGTTGATTTGATTTAAATGTCTTTCTGAAGAAGTCAGTAGCATATTTTGACATCCAGTGAACAACCTTAATTTATTATCACCTGCTTTTCAATTATGTCATTTTGTTGACAGCATATTAAACAACATGTGGTTGAAAATAGTTTCAGTGACTTATTTGTGAGTAGATGGGCAAAATAAAATTAAGCCATAGCAGATAATATTATGTGTCAGCAGGTGCCCATACACATTAAATGTTTATGTATTTGTAAAGTGAGGAACAGCTGTAGATTTCTTTTGATGTTTGATCTTAAGGGCCGACTAACATATCATGATGAATCATGCTTATCATGAGGAGCGGGGCTTATCATAGGAATATTGATAACAGCATGAAATTGCAGCACAAGTATGCCAACGTTATGTTTAAGTTTATTCAAGAACATACAGACTAACTGCTGTAAAAAATGTAAATACCCTACTGTGTTACATACCTTGGTAACAGTCCTTAAAGGGGGCACTGCATTGATTTTACAGAGTTCAGTTGACTCATGATAAGGATCCTACTCACCTTATTGAAAGAGTTGTATATACTGTACATTATGTTGTATTTGTCTATGACCAGATACCTGCAAAACTAATGATATTCCCATTGGTCTCAGCTGTATTTTGTGTTAAGAGCTTTATTACACCAGTAGGCAGCTTCTCTATTCCTCTTGTACATTGAATTTTGAGACAGACAGTAGACTACATCACGGTAGGAAAAGTACAGACAAAACTGCTCCTGAGCTGGTTTTAAATGTCCTAGAGTTGTGCGTGCCAGATGTCCTGGCTTACTGGGACACCTGATGGAAACGAGCCATCTTTAAGGAAATTTGTTTGACCTGTCCATGGGTGGGGCCCAGAATCTGATTGGCCACCTCTGCTAGAGGTTTGCTTGTAACTATTAATGAACAAAAAATGAATATAACAAATTGTTGACTTAAATAGAACTGATGTTTTCCTAGTGCATTTCAATTGAGATTGGTCAAATTAGTTTTATTTTATATCATGCATACAGCATATTTACATTGGCATGATTCACCTCAGTGGGGTGAACCACTGTGTAGCAGTGATGTCCCTGCCGAGTTTAGCTAAAGAAGGCACTGTGAGTGTCTCATTTTTACACAAAATAAACAGTTTGATTCTTAATATATGGTTTGTTATTTTATAGAACTGGGTTTTAATGTACTGTTTACATGTATTTCAAATGCACCACCCTTCACTGTGGCCACCCCATCAAAAATTTTCTAGATCCACCCCAGACCTGTGCTTTTCTTCCCATGACTAGTCAAAATGTCTGCTATGAAAAAGGTGTATAATGTATATAAGTAATAGTGATTTTCTAGAGTTGCTTTCTTTTGTCTTTGTAGCTTTCAGTGTGCACACAGCATACTCAGTCAGCATAAAAAGAGGATGGGGAACGGCTCTAGCACGCAGCGGTTAATGTGCAAGTCGAGCTGACCAATCAAACATCAGTCACATCCAACCAGAGATACAAATTCCTGGTTGTTCATTGAAGTACACTTTATTTTCAGTATGAGACAACAACAAATCAACATGCAAGTCTCCCTATCCCTACATCATGTTATACAAATAATGATTCTTTAGTTACAAAATATATAAATATTTAAGACTATATGTACATAACATTTACATGACTACATCCATTACTTTATTAAGTTTATTACTATATATACATTTAACAGGTATTATTCTTTAATATCATTATAATTATTTGCACTGCTGTTATTATTGTTAGCGTTATTATCAATATTATTAATCATCATCTATAAGTAACTCTCAAAAAACAAAGCATGTTGCAGAAGAGAAAACGGGACCATACCTGACGTTACTGTGCCTGAATGGTCAAGGAGCAGAGGCTGTCCGGCACTCTGTCCCTAGTAAAGCATGAGAGCTGGCTATGTAGTTCACAAGGTTCAACAGACTATTTGTACAAGGTGATAACGGGGCTAGCGAGCCAACACTATATTCCAGCAGCATTTGGATTCCACTGAGGTAAACAATAACATAGCTTGGAATCTAGCACGTAGCTTTCACTATCCCAACACGATTTCTGGTTTGTCCACATAGAATAGGTTTTACTGCCCAGGGTTTGGATCAGTGAGCTGCAACATGAACAGTCAGATCACTGTAGTTTGACCAGTGTTACTTCCCTTTTCAATCGGTAAAGGAATTGATCAGTCTCTCTGTAACATGGATACACACACAGACACACACATACATCATGTTATTTACCTTAACCACAGTATATTTAGTAGTCGTATTCATTAGTGCTTCCTGGTAGCATCAGTAGAGTTGGTTTCCATCATTGTAAACATTTCTGTTGTGTAAGCCAACTGAGCTTCCTCTCATGATTAGATCATTCTGTGTAGGTGTACACAAACATTAGCCATTGTAGAGTTGTGTAAGCTCACAAGCACAAAAAATAGGTCTTTTTGTCTCTTTAACCCCAACACACACACACGCAAATTCATACACAAACACTATTCACTCTCCCTGTCAACTCTCACTCTCACCTTCCCACTCCCTCTGTTCCTCCTCTATGTTGCTTTAACCATATCCTTACCTCTCTCTCTGTCATCTCACTTTCCTGCTTCTCCCTCACTATCTCTTTGCTCTATATCTAGGAAATGATGCAGTTTTTGCTCTTCCTCCTCTGGCGAGTGTGCAGCTGGCCATGAATTGGTCCATGCAGAGGTCCATGATGGCCACCCATGCCAGAGGGGCTGTAGCGATGGCGCAGCTCCTCGTTGTTGATGTAGCACAGCTGCACAGGCCGAGGGATTGGTTCGCCCAAGAAATAACCCTCATCTCCCTCTGACTCGGAGGAAGAAGAGCAGCTGGAGCACCAGAGGTCAGCAGCCTCCATGTACCCATCGCCCCAGTATGGCCCACCCAGCCCCACAGGTTGCCACCCAGCATTCTGCAGGGTGAGATCAGAAGTGGTACGGGGACAAGGTCGGTGGGACTGCTGTCTATACCCACCGGGCTCTAGACCAAACAACTCCCGAGCAGCATGACCAGAGGGGAAGCGATCATAATCCTCCTGAACACGGCGGTAGGGCAGCTCCACCATTTGAGTGGGCCGGTCCGCCACCAGGTGCAGGGCATTGTCAGAACGAGAACGGCGAGAGCGTTTGTGGTGACGACCACTGCGGTGCTGCCCATTACCATGGTTTCCACGATGGTGTTTGCGGTGTCTTGGTTGTGGTTGCTGTTGCTGTGATACAGGTTCCTGCCCACTTATGCGTCGGCGGGGCATTCGATCACTCATTGGAGCCATCCGCAGGTTTCCGCTGCTGCCCATCACCCCGGCACGACCTTTGTCATCAAAGCCCAGTGGCTGCTGGCCATCCCAGTATTGCAGTGGGTAACCAACTCTCAGTGGAGCGTACATGTTGTTGTTGTTGTATGGGCGAGAGGAGGACAGAGATTCTGTACTGTGGAACTGGACTGAGGAGCTGAGAGTGCCCATGTTGCTCTTTTCAGATACGTTCACACCCGAGTCCTTGCTCAGGTCTGGCATGGAGAACCTAGACAAATGCTCCTGACGCTTATTGACCCCATCCAGAGAGTTACCTGTTAAAACCATAAATTATGTCATACTTTCATATAATTTAATACTGTATCATATTGTAGCACAAAACATTGTATATATCACTATACCTGTAGCATTGGATATAGTGAGGGAGTCCATGGATCCACGAGGGGTCTGTTCTAGAGGAGTGAGGGGCTCATTGAAGCTCATGGCATTGATGGGATTTCTCCTGGTCAATGGGGGTCTTCCATCTCTTTGGAATCCATGCAAACTGATACTCCTCTTGTCAGAGAAGCCTTGGCTTTGGCTAGACATCTCATTGAAACTCATCTGGGTGCGTAGCTTGTTGGGCCTAAACTCATCCTGGCTGTGTTGCATCCAGTTTTCATTAAAGGAGTGCCCCCTCAGAGCAGCCATAGGGGTCCTCTTGGCATTACCTTGTTCCTTCCCCCAGGAATCAGGTCTCTTTCCTTGGTTGGCAGGATTCTGGCCTGGAGGATGAGCGTTTGCATTGGGATTGTAGCCCTGCCGAGGGTTACACTGACCAAGCAGATGTATAGGTCCAGGGGTAGGGGAAGGTTCCCGCTGGGGAGCCTCATATGCAGCAGGGGCGTAGGACTCATCCCGGCTCATCCACACTTGGTTAAGGCTGGGGGCACGGCTTGGAGTGCGGCTAGGTGTGCGGTTAGGTGTCCTGCTTGGAGTCTGGCTAGATGAGACGCTTAAACGGTCCATCTGAACAGACAGAGGATCAATTTCAGCAGACAAACGGTCAGGCATGGCGCTCCTTGTTCCCAATCTTGGTGCTATGGCGGGACTCACGGGAACGAGCGCTTTGGAAGGCTGAGTCAGAGGAGTCGGACTCATCTGGATCCTGATTGATTCAAACAGATTTGTGCAGTTATTTACCTGATAATATGTAAGGAAAAAATTGTGAATCTGGAGATGCCTAAGAACATGTCCTTTTAAAAATATAACAATGTATACAAGTGTAGTTATATTTTTGGTCACTTTACCTGCCCAGCACTGCAGGACCTTGAGCAGAAGATCTGCCCTTGCTTTGGCAGGAAGGGCCGGCCCAGCAGTGAGCGCTTGCAATGAGCACAGCAGAAACATTCCTCAGTTGCATGCCAGTGCTGCCCATCATACGTCATCTGGCCTTGGTCAACGCCTTCAGTAAAATTGTAAAAACATAATTTAGGCACATATTAGAAACAAGGTTATATGTAAATACACCAGGGGTCTAGCTTTAACTGCATACAAATGGTAATGTGATGGCAGCTATCTCTAATTTTACTGTAGAAATGATGTTCTACATTGTTTTCACTGCTAATGAACACAGCCTACAGTCTGACTGTAGCCATTAGCCAGTAAGTTAAGTATGTTTTTGTCAGATCTCTTAGTGCTGGAATGGAGTAAATATATATAAACAAAGTTTTTTTTTTCCTTTCCTGAAAGAAGAACATTTGTGATTTTATGCCCATACATTATCACTTGGTTTGTAAGACATTTCACCAGCCCTGCTCCCCAGCTAGGGGAAGTAATCATTTTCACTGTTGGTGTATGAGGTTACTTTTGTGTCTTTTTAATGCAATCCGAAATCAGGTTTTGACTCAAAAAAACTCTTTCACTCAAACATTTTTAACTCACAAAAATGTATTACTTGCAATCAAAACTTTCTGATTTGCAATCAAAATTTTTATGGTGAAAAAAAGATGCCTGCTTCTTTTTAATTACAGACTTGATTTTTGATTGCATTAAAAAGATACACAAGTACCTTCATATTACTGGAGCTTGGAGTGATAAAAAATCATCCACATCTCACTGTGCTGACTCCACATCTCCACAGCTGTGACACACAAGGCTCACAGAGCTGTTAACACCCACTAATCAATTGCTTTTAGAGGTTTTGTATATATGATTTTATGTGAATGTAACTAAAACATGACCATGTGTTTTGGTAACAGTTCATATATGTTAAACAGCAGCAATAACAGTGTTTAGGAAATATGTGCTGTACCTATGTGTTCTCCACATGCATCACAGTACTCAGCGTAAAGAGACTCAAAGCAGTTGCAGCAGTGTGGCCGACCATCCTTCATGATGTAGCGCTGGCCGCCAAGGGTGGTCTCGCACTCATAGCAGCAGAAGTGCTTCATGTGCCAGTGCCTGCCCTCTGCCTCGGTGCATTCATCAGCAAAGATTATCTGTGTGACCCAGACATTACAGTCATCAACAGGTATATTCTACAGTTATTCCATGAAGCTGAATGGGTTTATATAAAATGAGCAATGCATTTTAACTGGTTTTAAACTAGTTTATTCCAATTTGCAAAAATGATCTTATTATTCC